>NW_023046264.1:0-63242 GCF_011762505.2 Arvicanthis niloticus
CCTGAATGACTATGTACTCCAGTCCATGAATGAGATATACTACTCAGATTATTTGGACACTTCCTTGTTTTCCCTGAACTTAGTAAATGTGCAAGTTTCTGAGCTATTGGGACACTTCCATCTGAGCACACAGTTTACCCCCTCCAGCTTTACTTGTGCCTGTCTTTCATAATCTCCATCACTTTGAATTAGTTTTTCCATGGCCCAGCCTTGCAGGTGGGCACTAATTCTTACTTATTAGTCGAACCTCCTCCTGTGTATTTCTCTATCATACCATTTTACATCAAGTACTAAAAATATATGAATGTTCTCTAATTCACTCCATCTCCTCCTGAATTATTTTAAAAATTAATAACTGGAAAACCATATTGTTAGATGGAGTAACAACTATGTGATACCCAAATTCCCATCTTGTGGACATAAGCCGAAAGTTTGACTTGACTCTCTAACCTCTCCAGTTCAAGTCTGAACAACAGAATGAATGCCAAGTTCAGAGCCAAGGAGACTCTGGTTGTGTTGTTTGACTCACTGTTGTCCAATGAAAATTCTATCAGAAGTTTAAATTTGGCTGATTTACTCTAATTTAAGCGATGGGATGTGGAAAACAGTTCTTTAACTCTGTGCTTATGCCATTGTCATCTGACATCATCATTGTCAGTGTATGCCATCTGCCTCAGCACTGTGAATGAGAAAATCAATAAACATGCTGTCAGTTTTAACAAATCATTCAAAAAACCATATACAGCTATATTTACGTGGGATTAATAAATATTTTTCTCTCTTTCTTTTGTCAAAAATACCTCTGATTTCAAGTAGAGCAACGGAAATTAAACAGTCACCAGAACTTTCTTGAATACAAAGGGTATTTCAAAGCCAGAACACAGAGTTTCTTCTTTAAATATCAGAAGGCATTTCACATTATAATATTTGGTATGTACAGAAGAATAACCAGTATTCTTACTAATTCCTTCCTAAATTTTACCACTCTGTCAAAATGCAGACATCATGCATGGTGCCTTTATGTAATAAAATGAATCAACTGGCATAGGTAGACATACGTTCTGTGCAGTTGCAAAGAGAGCATTATACAGGGACAGAAGAAGGGAAAAGAAGTAATAATGTCATTTCCAATACATTTTTTATTTACAAGAGACTCAATGTTGTCTTTTTTAATGGATTATTGTGAGATTGGGAATACCCAGGATTTGAAGCCACATAGAGGTGTGGTAATATCACTATGGCAAGACCAAATTTTAAAGTTCATGAGCCTCTGAGCCAAGAGATTCACTTACATATATGGTTGACATGATTATTAAGTCATATCATATATAAGCATCGTGCCTTGAACACGGTTGCCACCTTTTCTTTTGTCACCTTTTTCCTGTGTTATCAATGGTTTATCATGGAAAGTTATGTTTGTAGAATTTTAACTGCGATATAGGAATTGATTATAATGAACACCAAATATTGAACATGACCTTGATGACATCATCAGGTATCCAAACATGGACATAGCTATATTGTTTCCTTAACCGTAGAGAGTACAGTGCAGTGAATTCCTGATCAGAGCCTCACTATTATAAGGGAACCTCCACAAGGCAGGGCTAGAGTACATACAAAATCTTTTGATCCTTTTGAGGGACTTCATGGAGCTTTCAGTCTACTGGATAAGACTGAAGAGATTGTTAGGATATATTTAAAAATATACTACAGAGTTGTCAAGATACACAATGATTTAACTTATGGCTTTGAATTTTCTGTGAGTTTAAATTTAAATAAGAATAGTAAAAGTAATTTAAACTATATAGAATCACCAAGACTTTTCCCAATAAAGAGAAGGGGTGGGTTAAATAATACTCTATATTAAGAGTATAAAAGCGATAATATATTAACTTACTGTCTTGAATATATAATTTTGAAGTAAGTGCAAATTTTATGATTTATGTTTTCTATGAATATAGTATAAATGAAAAAATTCAAAAGGAGATACATTAAAAATTTTAGTATTAGCTTATAACTCATACCTATTAATGTCTACTCAACCTATAAAACTATTTTTCTACTTTTGAAACCAATAAATCAGCACCAAATGAGTTCCATTTTGTCAAGCAGTCACTGATTATAGTCTGAGTTGGTTCCTCCTACTGTCTTCTCCAAGTTTTTTCTAAAATGTTGCCAGAAATGTCTTGATGATGTTGTTATTATGAAGCATGAGTATTTCCACATTCCAAAGATGACAGACAGTGTTTATTGAGAAATGTTCCATCTGTAAACCTCTTCCCCATGTCTTTGTAGTTTGATGAGTGATGAATTTGGATAAGGGATTGTGGACAGAAATTAAAGCAACTCACAGACAAGGTTTGGGAAAATCATAACAAAGATTTCCAGCTTTCCTCTTTCCCTTAGGTACCAAGAGACAAAGCTTCATACTGAATAGTAAAGCATAAACATTAGAGCTGGTCTAGGCCCGTGGTTATATGTGTTGTCAATATTTGTTCTCATCAACTTGGATTATATACAAAGGACTACTAGACAATTGTTTGGTTAAACCACAGAAACTTTGGAATTGTTAATAGTGTACAAAGTCTGTACTGATTATTCTTATCTGAGATATCAGCCTTCTGGCCCTATTCCTGTATCATTTTACTCATTTTTGACTGTGGCAGTTATTTATGCAGCTAGATGTCAGAAGTAAGACCAAATTGTACCTGGAGAAGTAAAGTCAGTTACAAAACTGGGAATACATGGTGTAGTGAATGGACAGAGGAGACTAAGTTGTTGGCGGACTGCTCATCTTTAATTATCACACAATTATTAAGAAATTGCATACCAAGGATACAACAGACAAACTGTAAACTTAATAAGAAGAAAGACCCAAGTGAGGATGCTTCAATACCAGTTAGGAAGGGGAACAAAATAATTATGAGAGGCAGAGGAAAGGAGGGGACCTGGGTGGGAGAGGTGACAGAGCAGAGAAAAGAGGAAAAGGATCAGGTATGAAGGGGGGAAGGCGGGAGAAAAAACCCAGAGGGCCAGAGAATGAATGGAAACATGCAGCTTCTCGGGGTAGGAGGTGGGGATAAGCTCTTCAAAGTCCCAGAGACCTGGGATATGAGAGACTCTCAGGACTGAATGGGGTGGCCTTAGCCAAAATATCCAACTCTAAGAGAAGAGTCTACTTCAAATAGATCGACAGGGCCCCAAGTTCAGGGATGGGGATACCAACCCACAGTCAAAATATCTTACCCAGAATTGTTCAAGTCTAAAAGAAATGCAGGGACAAAAATGGAAAAGAGACTGAAGGAAAGACTGCCAAGTGATCAGCCCAACTTTAGATCCTTCTCATGGGCGAGGCAGGGCACCAAGACCTGATACTTACTGATGCTCTGATGTGCTTACAGACAGGAGCCTAGGTCCTCTGAGAGGCCATACCATCAGCTTACTGAGACAGAAGCCGATACTTATACCCAGCGATTGGCCTGAAGTCGGGGACTCCTATGAAAGAATTGGAGGAAGGATTTAAGGAACTGATGGGAGGACTACCCCATAGGAAAACCAGCAGTCTCAACTAACTCGGATCCCTAGAAGCTCCCCAGTGATTGAACAATCAACTAGGCAAGATACAAAAAATGATCTGAGGCCCCCACCTCATATATAGCAGAAGAGGGAGGGGGAATGAGATAAGAAACTATACGAAGATGACCAGGAGGAGGTAATGGTGGGAATGCAAATAAATAAAATAATTAATAATTAATAATAATGATAATAATAATGAAGCAGTAGCACTGAATGTGATTCATAGACTTAAAATAGTCCACACGACAAATCCCAATGCTCTTGGTCTTAGGCTTTGCCATTGGAACTGTATTTCAAATCCTTTGTTTATTTTAAATAAATTTTTCTTTTCCTGGGAATGTGAGAACATTCCCTAACAAAATTTAACTTACTTGGCTTCCTTTCTTCAGAAGGGTTTTGAAATGAAGTACACTAAAATAGAACAGATGGCTCAGAGGGACTTTCCTTTTTTTCTCAGAGGATAAATGGATTCAGAGCTACATTTCAAATCTGAATGTCCACCCTAGAGTATTTTAATGAAGGATTTGACTGCTCCATGGAACATGCAGGAGTAATACAATCATGGTTTAAACATAGAGTTTGCAGAGCTTTATCTCATGAAGTGAGAACAGGGTGTTGAAAACCTCTTCTCCTCAGTCTTATTTAGGGAAAACAGTATAGCTTCAAGAAGCTGGAACCCTAAAATTCCAAAGAACTTAATTGTTTTTGTCTGTGATTTATTTAAAATAATTACAGCCTAGTTTTAAGTTAGGGCTGTATATACCACGTGAAAATAGTCACTTGTCACAAAAGTTAAAGGCAGTGGGAAATTGTCATTTCCTGCGGTTTTCTGGGACCTTACTATATGAGCTTCTTTCCTAGAAAAATCTCTCACACACATTTCACTTGCTCATGAGTCATCTAATGAATTTACGGTGGAGGTTCCACTCGTGGGTCATAGTAACTTTGTCAGCTGACTAGTGGGTCTTAAACGATTTTCTTGTTAAAAATGATTTAGCAGAAGTAGATTTATGAGTTCCCCATTAGTCAAATGCCATTTGCTCTAGTAAAAAAAAAAATATGTAGTTTCCAAGTTACACATTTTGAAAGTTTTGACATAGACTATAACCCCAGGATTTGCACATTAGTGGTAGAAATATACTATCAGTAGTAGTTTATAGTGATTACAATAGAAACCATATGATAGTGTATAAGATTTTTGATGTTTTGAACTATTCCAAAAGTTATTAAAAGCATTGTAATAATTTAAAACACTCATTTTCTAACAGATACGAAGAATTGTATAGTTAAAAACTTTGATGGAATTTCAAATTTACACTATATTTCAAATTTAGTAGTTTAAAAGTCCATATCCTTTCAGAACATGTTTTTGACAAGATAATCAATAGTTATCTTGGAGAAAGTTTGGTCAATTTCATGGCAAGAGTTGAATACATAAAGCAGGTATCACACACCTCCAATGTGTGTAACACATTAATTAAAATCCATGAGCTACAAATAGCATCACAACAAAGTCAAAACTGCTTAAACAAAGAAATATAATTTCATATAGTAGGAGTCCCGGGAAAAAATTTGTAGAAATCATTGTATCCATGATATTATGGAACTATCAAATGGTCAATTTTTTTTTCTTTTTAAGCATCCTCATTGTGTCTACTATTGTTTTAGGTGTTTCCATATGTAATAGACTTTAAAATAAGTCATCTTTTATGTTATTAAATTTCTAGTCACTCAAAATATTTTACCATTTAGAATTATTAAGGAAAATAATTAATTACAATGCTAATTTTAAAATCTTGAAACAGTTTGTTATTTTGTAAGTAAAACCATCTGGATCTAAAAGTCAACCTTTGGTCTTTTTTACTATCAAGAGGACTGAATATCTTCAGCATTCATCTTTTGCCATACATTTAAATTTCATAGGGGACAGAATGGGTGATGGAACACTCTAAAATGTATGTGACCATGAAATCTCTAGAGGATGTTCTTAAGAAAAATTGTATGTTGGTTTCTGGGGAAAAGTCCAGAGTTTTCTTTAGATGTTGGGCCACTAAGAATTTGACCATGTTTCCAAGAGAATAGAGAAAACACAAATTGGATTTGGTGGGGTTTTTCTTTTTGTATTTATTTTGGCACAAGGATTGGAGGTGAAGCTGGGAGGAAGACAAAGCAAGAGTGATTGGAATGCATTGTATGCAGTTCCCAAATAATTAATAAAAATTTTGTTGGGGCAAGGGAAAGAAGGTAACTGTAATCAATTGCACAAAAACATCTTTCCTTGGTTCATCAAGTAGAGAGACAAATCTGGTATGCTGTTTAGTCATTAGAAACTGGGTCTGAAGCTACAAACTGATGGCTGACAAAAATCTGTCCTTCCATTAATGAGGACTGAAAAATAGTGGCTATGGTTAGTAACCAATAATGCCTGCCTCCGAGAATGTGCATGAGTAAAAAAAATGCCCACAAAATCAGCTTAAATCATCTGAATCATATCCTAAGTGTACAGTGTCTTCAACAGCAGAAACCTAAATATTAAACCCTCAGAGGCAATAATAATTTACATTGATGTGAGAGTTACTTGGACTACTCTGACCAATCATTTGAATGGGGCATCATGTGCCAGGTACTGAAGTTCTTGTTCATCTATTGCTCTTGTGGGTAGCATTGTCAACAGAAGTGGCTTGATTTCCTGTAAGGTGTGTGTGTGTGTGTGTGTGTGTGTGTGTTGTATAATTTTAGAAAAATACATATAATATGACTTAATATTTTATTAAACAATGGCTTTATTTGTCTCTTGAACCTCCTTTTTCTTTTGTTTTAACCTCCCTCCTTCCCTCCTTCCCTCCTTCCCTCCTTCCCTCCTTCCCTCCTTCCCTCCTTCCCTCCTTCCCTCCTTCCCTCCTTCCCTCCTTCCCTCCTTCCCTCCTTCCCTCCTTCCCTCCTTCCCATTTGGAGTCTTCCCCCTTCTCTGCCCCATTTTCCACTTTATATCATGTGTATCCTGCTCTTTCACTCTCAGGGGCCCTACTCTGCTTCTTCTATGATCCCTTTATACTTTTTTGGTTTCAGTGGTTACTCCATGTTCCACCCTCACATCTGAGGATTTGGAACTAGGAACAGCAGTTGAAACAGTTGAAACAATTGAACACCACATAGCATTTGTCTATTTCAGTCTTGGTTACCCAAGTCTGTATAATCTTTCCAAGTTTTTTGTTTGTTTGTTTGTTTTGTTTTGATTTTATTGTTTTTTTTTTTTTTTTCAAGACAAGGTTTCTCTGTCATAGCACTGGCTATTCTGGAGCTTACTCTGTTGACTGTTGGCCAGTCTGGCCTCCAACTCAGAGATCTGCCTGTTTCTGCCTCCTAAGTGCTGGAATTAGAGGTGGGCACAACAACTGCCTGGCTAAATTTCGTGGTTTTTATTTTACATTACAGATAAATAAATTTCTCTTGCATGCATGTATTACATTTTAATTTTCTATTCATCTTTTGAAGGAAATTGAGATTGTTCTTATTTTCTAGACATTTTGATTAGGTTAACTATGAACATTACTGTGCAAACATCTATGGAATAGGATATTGAGTCTTTTAGGCACATGCCAGAGAGAACAGCAGGGTCATGATGGAGCATGATTAGTTTTAGTGTTTGAGGATTTTGCACACTGGGTGCAACAGTTTTCGTATTCATTAACTGTAAAAAAGAATTCCTCTTTGTCCACAACCTCTCCAGCAATGGTTGACAGGCATTTTCTTAGTAGTTGGCATTATGACTGAGACAAGATGAAACATCAATGTTGTATTAATTTGCATTTCTCTAGTTGCTGAAGATAACGATCATTTTGGAGATATCTCTTAGCCATTTTAATTTATTCTACTTAGCAATCTCTGTTTAGATCCCTAGCTCATTTTTAAATTAGGTCATTTGTTTCCTTGACTCTGATTTTTGATTTTTTTTGTATATTCTGAATATAATTTTTTATCAAATGTATAGCATGTACAGCTGTGGTGCTTTTTCTCCACACACCTCAGTGTTTTCTTAGATGTCCAGAAGCCTTTAGGCTTTATAAGATCCTGTTTATTAATTCCTAGCCATAATTCCTTGGCAAATGGAGTCCTGTTTAGAATGTTGATTCTTACACCTGTATCTTGTAGGATTCTACCTGTGTTTTCTTTCAGCCTTTTAGCACTACACTGTTCAAATTGTGTGTATTGTTAAACATGGAGCTAACTTTTGTGCAAAATGATAGATACTAGTCTATTTCATTCTTCTGCATGTAAACATCTAGTTTTCCTAGCACCATGCTTTGTAGATGGCATATTTTCTTCAGTGTATTACATGTAAATAGGGATAGTTTGACTTATTTTATTTTTATATATCTTTATAGTTTTACTCTTGTCTTATTGCTTTGATTAGTGTCACAAGCAGTATAGTGAAAATAAGTGGGGATAGTATGTAACCCATATTATTGATTTTAATAAAATTGCTTTGAGTTTTTCTTCAATACTGGCTGTGAGGTTGTCATATGTAGCCTTTATTATCACAAATTGTGTTCCCTCCAGTCCTAATCTAGAACACTTATCATGAAATATTGTTGAACTTTGTCATAGTCTTTATCTGCATCTATTGAGATGATTATACATATTTTGTCATTCAGTACATTTATATAATTTGTTCTATTGATTGATTTATATATTTTGAAGCATACTGTATATTTGAGATAATGGCAATTTAATCTTAGTGGATAATCTCCTTGATATTAGATTTGGTTTACTAAAATTTTATTTAAAATTTTTGCAACTTTGATTATGAAAGGTTATCAGTCTGTAGTTTTTTCTCTCTGTCTTTGGGTGTTAAATATATTCTGATTTCAAGGAAGGAGTTTGGGAATCATTCTTCTGTTTTTATTTTTTGAAGGGTTTAAGAAGTAGTAGCTGTAGTTTGTTTTGAAAGCCTGGTAGTATTAGCTTATAAATCTACTGACCCTAGAATATCTTGAGTTAGAAATATTTTTATTACTTCTTCATTTCCTTTCTTATTAAGGGTTTATTTGAGTTATTGATCTCACCATGGGTTATGTTGGTAATTTGGATGATGAATATTTTTTCACTTCACCTATGGCAGATAGTTTTGGTGGACACAGTAACTTATCTTGGCAGTCATGATCTTTTGGAACTCAGCATGCCTTACTCTAGACTCTTCTTGTTTTAAAAGTATTTGGGTTTTTTTTCCAATGAGAATTTGAGAAGTTATTTGAGAATTTTGATAGGTTTTTCTTTATATGTAACTTGTGATTTTTTTGACTTGCAGCTTTCAATATTTATTCTTTGTTCTGTATATTTAGTGTTTTGAATATGATGTACCATGGATTTTTTTCTCTTTTAGTCTTATAAAGTTGATATTCTTTATGATCCTTGCATTTATATAGGGTTTTCCTTACTAAGTTTTCAGAAGTTTTATTATATTATCTTGCTAAAGATCTGATCTATGCCATTGACCTAGAAATTTTCCTTTTGTCTATGCTTATAATTTGAAGAGTTGGTCTTATTTATTTATTTATTCACTTTAAAATAACTTTATCATGTAAAACAATTTTAAATTTAAATATATTTTGATTACTCTTCCCCTCTCCCAAGTACTTCTAGTTCCTCTTTCTCTCTCTCTCTTCCTACCCATCTAAATTAAAGTTCTTTCTCAAAACAAAAAACCCAATGACACAACAAAATCCCCCCAAAGTAATAATAAAATAAAACAATACCCCAGAAGAAGAAGAAGGAGAAGGAGAAGGAGGAGGAGGAGGAGGAGGAGGAGGAGGAGGAGGAGGAGGAGAAGGAGAAGGAGAAGAAGAAGAAGAAGAAGAAGAAGAAGAAGAAGAAGAAGAAGAAGAAGAAGAAGAAGAACAACAACAACAACAACAACAACAACAACAAAACCCAGCAAACTGTAACTAAATAAAAACACACAAAAGACTTGTGGAGTTATATGTTCATCAACTACTTCTAAACATAAGATCTGCCTTGGAGTCCTTGATATACCCAACGTCCCTCCATGGAGCAAACTTATTTTTCCTCTCTCAGCAGGTATAAATTATAGTCCAGTTAGTGGCCATTACTCTAGTGGCTAGTTTTTCATTCATTAATTTATACAGTAATAAATTTTAAAATACAACAACATAAAATATAATAAGATAAAACAAAATCTATTCACATTAAAATTAGACAAGACAATCAAAGTCCCACTCATTTACCTGCTCAGAATAAGAATCAGAGACACACTCATTTGCCTGCTCAGGAATTCCATAAAATACTTAAGCTGGAAGCCATAATGGAAGTGCAGAGGCCCTGATAAGGACCTGAGCAAGCACTGAGCATTCTGCTTCAGTCTGTGAGTTGATATGAGGTTTGATAATGTTGATTAGTGTGCCTTGTTTTCCTGGCGTCCTTCATCTCTTCTTGCTCTTACACTCTTTCTGCCTCTTCTTCCTCAGGATTTCCTGAGCTCTGAGGGGGAAGGGTATTAATGAAGACATCCCAATTAGGGCTAACTATTCCAAAGTACTTCTGTTGTTACATAATATCTGGCAGTAGATTTTTATATTTATTTCCATTTGTTAATAAACGAAGCTTCTCTGGAGATGGTTGTGCAAGGCACTGATCTATGAGTAGATCATTGGAAGTAATTTAATACTATTTATATCTTTTCCTATATTACTATTTGCTTTTACCCTATGTCCCTGAACTATCTCGTCCCAGGTTATTGTTTACTCAGAGATTTTGGTATAGTTATATTTCTTAGAGTAAACTGTAATTCTAATCCGAAATTGGTTGGTTGATCCCATGAGTTTTGTACCACTATTGACCTATCATATTTTGCAGGTAGTACACCATTATAAATAAAGGGTTTGTGACTGGCTTGGTGTTTGTGTTTCTCTTCTGGTGTCTTACAGAATATCTTCATGTATCAGAGACACCTGAAGATATGGGTGAATGCCTTATGTGAGCATTAGCTTAAGAACTCAATGTTCAATGAGGTTTGTAGTTGTTGTCTTCATCTATGAGATATGTCATCAGTTTGTAGAGAACAACCTGTCTTGGCAAGAGCCTAGGTTGTTTGGAGATTCTTGTGAGGGCCCTTTGAACAACAACTCAATTAGATGTAACCCAATATTGGTATTGGTGGCTTTGTTTGATAACAAGAGGCAGCCAGTTAAGACTCTGACCTCCATTATTTTTATGATTTTATTTAGATTATCTTCGTGTGTGTGTGTGTGTGTGTGTGAATGCTTCTACTGTATTGTTTCCATATGCTCTTATTTTTATTTGTCTCTATAGTGGCCCCTCACATAAGCATCTCTCCCTTCTCCTTCCAATTTGATTGTCCCATTCCAGTGCCCCTTCACGTCCATCCATACCTATCTAATCTATTTCCATTTCTTAATTACATTGATCTGTTCCCTTTTGTCCCTTACTCTATAATCAAACTCTGTGGTTCTATGAATTGTAGCTTGGTTGTCATTGACGTAACAGTGAATATCCACACATAAACAAATTCATATACCATATTTGTCCTTCTGGATCTAGGTTACATCAGGATGATTTGTTTTTTACAAATTTAATGATACAATTTTCATTTTAAGTGCTCAATAACACTTCACTGGGCAAACATATCATTTTTTTAAAATTTATACATTCTTCTATTGAAGGATATTTAGGTTGTTTCCAATTTCTAATTATGAATAGAGCAACAGTGAAAATGGTTGAACATGTACCTCTGTGGTAGGATGAAGCATCCTTTGGTTATAGATCCAAGAGTAGTATAGCTGGATCTTGAATCTGATTGATTTCTATCTTCTTAAGGAACTGCCACAGTGATTTCCATAGCAGTGGACTGTTTGCATGCCTAACACCAATGTATAATTTTGTTCATCTTACTCCGCATCCTTGTCAGCATGAGCTGTCACTTGTTTTCTTGATCTAAGCTATTCTGACAAGTTTAAGATGAAATCTCAAAGAAGCTTTGATTTGCATCTCCCCAATATCCAGGCATGTTGTACATTTCTTTGTTTCTAAACCATTTGAATTTTCTCTAATAAGAATTTCTATTTATACTTAAACAACCTATTCTCCCCTCCTTTTTTCTTTTGATCCTCTCATTCCAGCTCCCCCACCATCAATCCATTTTCTGATCCCATTGAGCTATACTATAAAGGCTTATATTATACACTTTACCCTCAACCTTTCACTATTCAGAGATGGAGGAAGGAACCTTTAAGGAGAATGTCTTAGTGATAAAAAGTTCATGTACTAGAAATATTGAAATACTCTCTCTCTCTCTCATCTCTCTCCTCTCTCTCTCTCTCTCTCTCTCTCTTTCTGTGTGTGTATGTGTATGTGTGTGTGTTTGTGTGTATATATGTGCATCTGTATCCTTTTCAACCTTCTATCATTTAGAGGTGCTTCTAAGTACTTAATGCAACTGTAGCCTATTACCTCACTACAAGCAATGTGGCCAAGTGACCATGCACTGAGCCTTATAAAATTATTATGCAAAATAAAGACTTCCTTTTAAAAGAAACCCTGTAGAAGAGGAGACAGAAAGGATAAATGTAAGAGCCAGAAGGGATAAAGAATACCAGGAAAGTATGTTCTTCTAACTCAACATCAACAATGTTCATATGAACTCATAGAGACACAAGTAGCATAGGCAGGGCCTGCATGAGTACATTAGAGATTGAAACTGAAGCTCAAAGGGACAAAATAAATATAAGGAATATTTCTCTAACTTGTTGTTAAACAGTGTTGGGATTCAGGTCACACTGGTTATTTTTGGAGTTCTGTTGGCATCTGAAAAATTTCGGTACATAATATTTGAAAAGATTCTTGAAATCAACACAATATGGAAGCAAAATTTCTCATAAATGGCTTGAAAATAATTATGAACAAGTCAATCTGATATTAATAAAGGAAAATTGTCAGAAACTATCTAGGAGAGGCTAAAGGCTGGCAGATAACTTTCCTGAGAGGTGGCCCGCCATCATTGCATGGTCTGTGATGGGTGAGTTTGGTGGCAAGGCCCAAAGAAACTTCATATCAGAATTGCTTTTTCCATATGATATGCCTTTCCTGCCAATGTTAAATTAATATAAGAATCTGTAGGCATTAGCTTACCCTATTTATTGGATTTCCTTCAGATCAACATAAAGAAGAACTTTCATGAATTGATGCTGTTTAGAAGAATTAATGATTCTATGGGATTCCTGATTTGATTAAAATAATTTTAGAACATTTTTAGAGATGGCCTTAGTTGTTTTACTAGACAGATGTAATAAATTTAGAATCAAGAATAGAATAGGCCCACTCCTCATTATAGGAAGGAAAGGCTCCATAATAAGAAATGCAAGATGCTTTAATTGTTAGGAGCCGCAATGAGCTTGACAGCATTCGCCATTACAAGATGGCACAGGCATCCTGTGCTCCCACAGGTAAACAACTAACTGTGCAGGTGCAAGAGGCAAAAGTGCGCCAAAGTCACTGCCCATCCCGGGGCATAATATGGGATAATGAGTGAACAGCCAATCAGAAGTGAACACGCCACTCTAGGGTACATACAGCAGTGCCTTTCCTGGGCTTGGGGTCTTTCTGCTTCTGCTGATACAAGAATAATGCCTCGCTGTAGTATTTGTGTTGTGAGGATCCAGGTTGCAGCACAGTTATTAGGGCAAGTCAAGAGGTTTCAGGAGAGGTCCACTCCAGGGTATCAGAAACAGAGCATGTTAGCTGGCATCAGGCCAAGGAGCCTGGGGATCAGGCCAAGGAACCTGGAGATCAGGCCAAGGAGCCTGGGAAAAAAGATCAGGCCAAGGAACCTGGAAAGGAGAAGCAGGCAAAAAAGCCTGGGCAACAGAGACAAGCCAAGGAGCCTGGTCAAAGAAAAGAGTACTCAAAAGGAACAGGGGCCACTGCAAGGCCTGATAAGGTTAAGGATCCTTCACCAGCTGGTGAAGAGAGAGAGGAGTTCGGGGGGACCCCCTGTACCCCATTGAGGAGCTTGCCACCATGGACCTTGGCAGCTCTGAGGAGAAGAGCCTAGAGGAGGAGGCAGCTGCCTGTGCAAAGGATAGCCATTCTGGGATAAGACTAAGAAAGACCTTGAGCCCCTTGGCCCCCACCCTTGCCTCCGGCCTATGCCCCGGGCAGCATCTCTAATTCATTTCTCAGCCCAGGAGATCGGAGACAGCTACAGCTTGCATTTCCGGTCTTTGAAGTGGCAGAAGGAGCACGTGTTCATGCCCCAGTAGAGTATAGGCAGGTCAAAGAATTAGCTGAGGCAGTACGTGCATATGGAATTGGGGCTAATTTTACCGTATCCCAAGTGGAGAGATTAAGTACAGCTGCTATGACGCCAGGAGACTGGCAGGACATGGTGAAGGTGGTACTTAACAATATGGCCCAATACCTAGAGTGGAAGGCCTTGTGGCACGAGGCACTGCAAGCACAAGCCAGGATTAATGCAAACACTGAGGGACAACAATTATGGACTTTTGACATGCTGGCTGGAGTTGGCATACACGGGAACGACCAGACCACTCACCCTTGGCAGGTATACGCACAAATAGCGACAGCTGCTGTTAAGACCTGGAAGTCTCTCCCCAAGCGAGAAGGCAGTAGCCTTTATTTGTCCAAGATAATTCAGACATCTAATGAGTCTTTCTCTGACTTTGTGGCCCGCATGACCGATGCCGCTGGCAGAATCCTTGGGGAACCAGAGCAGGCAATGCCATTGATAGAACAGATGATCTTGAAAATGCCACAGCTGAATGCCGTGCAGCCGTTGCTCCTCTGAGAGCCAAGGGATAACAAGAATGGTTAAGAATCTGTCGCGGCTTGGGAGGTTCCCTTACTAATGCAGGACTTGCGGCAGCAAATTTAGAGATGGCTGCTGTCCTTCTCCAAGGTCAGGGACGCAATAGATCCCCGCCATGGCCAGGGAGGGGAGCTGTCTGTGTTTTTTCATAGAGTGAAGACAATGCAATTTGGTTCCCCACTCGGCTGGTGTAGATCATGAAGAATGAAGCTAGATTGCAAGATAACACCTCTGATTCTCCTGATGCTGATGTTCGATTTGGGAATAAGTATACCACTATGGGCCATAGTTAGATCTTGGCCTGTTCCCATGCCAGTACATTCAAATTCTGCAGTGCTGCCATTGTTTACAACTACTGAGTGTTACATGGATGCCCCGTGCTCTCGGCACACCCTCCAGCAGCCTGAGTTATATAATGCTACAAGTTTTCCATTAAACTTTACACTTTGTTTTGTGGCAGCAAGCAAGGATAATAAGACAAGTAAACTACATCCACCTTGTATGATTCTTAAGAAAGCTACTCTTGCTAATTGGGTGGATCCTGTGACTTACAGTAAGGTGGAGACAGGAGTGCCAGGGGCTGTCTTGAATCAGATTAATTCAGGACAGATGGAAGGATCGGGAAATGTCGGTCTGAATTAATTAGCACCTATAAACATTACCACCACCATGATTAGAAGTAATGTTACTATAATTGGGAGGTCCAATTGGCATACCAATAATGCCACTTTACAACAGATGATACCGTGGTACTATCCAGATTTGTCCTTTCCAGTGGTGTTTTCACCTTGCCAGTCTAAGATTAAACCCAAGAAACAAATTGCCAGAGGATTTAATTTATCCCCTCCTCTCGATTTGGCTATAATGAATAATATAGGTAAGAGCACTGGCATAGAAAATATTTGCCTCTTTTATCATTGGGTGTTGAGTAATGAGGCTGAAGCTAGTGCCAGTGTATCTGCCTTTGCCTTGTTGAATGGTATATTTCATGAAGTACAAAACGTTTCAGCTACAAGATCTAATATCTCTAGCCATTTGAACAACATTAAAATTAATAAGGTGTTTAGGAATGCATCTGCACAACCGGTGTCAGTGTGTGTGGACCCCCCATTTTTCTTTATGTTATCTAACTTTCAAAATAATTCTGATATCTTGGATTGTAAGAATGTTACATGCTTTTTAGCACAATGCTGGAATGGATCACTAGACCTAGCCTTGGTTGTGCACATGCCTACCTTTGTGCCCATCCCAGTAGAAGCCGATCCTGAAACTTTCCCTATTACATCATTAATAAGACATAAAAGAGACTTTGGCATTACTGCAGCCATTATCACTGCTATTACCGTCTCTGCAGCTGCAGCTGTGACAGCCGGTATAACCATGGCTAATCAAGTTACAGCAGCTACTGTTGTTAATCTAATTTCAGAAAAGACTTCTGAGGCTTTGACCACTCTACAGAAAGTGGATGCACACTTGGCATCAGACATTCTGTTGGTCAATCAGAGAGTTGATTTGCTCCAAGCCCATGTAGAACAACTCACAGATGTGGTTCAAATGAGCTGCGTGTCAGCAACCCCACATCTATGTATTACACCTCTGAGATTTATGAATGATACATTTATTCAAAGCCATAACCTTTCTGCTTATTTACAAGGGAATTGGCCTAGGGAGCTGGACCAGATGCAGCGGCGATTGCAGATCCGGATTTCGAGCCTTAATGGAACACGAGTGGACCCTGTTACCCCTGGCGATTTTACTTCTTGGCTTACCTCTGCCTTTTCTTTCTTTCTTAAAGGGTGGGGATAGGCCTGTTTGGTGCAGCCCTATGTTGTGGATTAGTGTTCATGTTATGGTTGGTCTGCAAGCTCAGAGCCCAACAAAAACATGACAAGGTGGCTATCGCCCAAGCACTCGTAGCCTGGAGCAAGGATCTTCCACTGAAATTTGGCTATCTATGCTAAGAAAGTAACTGATGACTGAGACCCTCAGTCGATGCACCCCAAGGGTTCAGCCCATTGCACTGGGTTGATGAGAGGTCTAAGTCTAGCCAGCCCTTGCCTGAATAACTGTGGTACCTGAATATTTTGAGGTGTTTGCGAGTGGGTACTCAACAGGGAATGTTCCACGAGTGTGGATAGATTTCCCGAAAGTATGCCTGATTTCACAAAGGTCTGATGCCAAAAATCTCCTCTCCTGGTGGCGCCCCAGGGCAGAGGCTCCCTTTCCCCAACAAAAAGGCATTGAGATGGGTATGGGAAGTATTACTCATTGCACTACGTCAAGAGAAGAAACCCATTCCAATATCTCATTTTGCACAGGGGATCAGGCCTCTGCTTTCCCTCACTGAGTTGGTGCCACGCTTGATAGGCAAAAGGCTGTTCCATCTTAATAAAATTGATAGGGGGAGATGTTAGGAGCCATGGTGAGCTTGACAGCATCCGCCATTACAAGATGGCACGGGCATCCTGTGCTCCCACAAGTAAACAACTAACTGCACAGGTGCAAAAAGGCAAAAGTGTGCCAAAGTCACTGCCCATCCTGGGGTGTAATATGGGATAATGAGTGAACAGCCAATCAGAAGTGAACATGCCACTCTAGGGTACATATAGCAGTGCCTTTCCCGGGCCTGGGGTCTTTCCGCTTCTGCTGATACAAGAATAAAGCCTCGCTGTAGTAACCACCCAAACACTGCCTCATGTGTCTCTTTTGCGGGCGAAGGGGACACGGAAGAGGCCCGGAATATTTAATAATCACATTAAAAAGAGAAATAGATGGGACAAATTTGTGTTCAAAATAACCACTTAGATCCAAGGATGAAGCTACAGGTGTACACTATGATAAGGCAAGGCCATGTAAAAGCTGTTTCTTCGAATTTATAGTAAACATTTAGAATAAAACACTGCTTTGAACTTAATATCAACACCCTTGTGTAACTCCCATTTTATGTAACATTTTATGTCTGAGGTAATTTTTAAAAGAACTTTTTGTCTTAGAATGTATAAAAAGGCCAGAGAAAAGAAATAACATGGATGGTTTGGCTTGGGACTTCTGTCTCATCCATCCATCCATCCATCCATCCATCCATCCATCCATCCATCCATCCAAAAGTATATGTTTCTTTGTATATATGTGTAACAGTATATGTTTATGCATGTAAACATTTACAAATATTTGTCAAATGTATGAGATAAGTGGTTGAGCCCAACAAAAATGTGAGTGTGTTAGTGTGTAAATGAGAATGTGAATGAAAAACATGTGTGTCTGTATGTTTCTGTAGATATAAGCCAGTGTAAAACATTTTAATTCATTTCTTCTCCTTCCTCTCTGGTTCACAAATTGCTAACTACCCTAGCCAGAGAGGCTTCTGGCTCCCTTTCCAGAGAAGGGAGCAATAACAATAAATCCTTCAATTAATCTACCCACCCATTAGCAGCAAATATCAATAAGGCCAGAGGCTTGCAACTTCTGTCCTCAGAGTAACGTCAAGTAAGAACAAGTATATGGTTTTACAGAAAGCAATCCTAAACACTTGCAAGACCAAGTCTTGGCCCCACTGAAGCTCTTCCCCCTTGGTTACCTTTAAGAGGCAATCAGAGCTCTGGACCTGGCCCCCAACAGAAGATAATTTGCACAAAGGAAAGAAAAGCTATGCATAGTAGCCAACACATTAGCACAGAGTTATCATTGTTGAAGATTGTCCTGGTTAGTTTTTTGTCAATTTTACACAGACTATAGTCTTCTGGGAAGAGGAACAGCAGTTGAGAAAATGCCTGCATAAAACTGGCCTTTGCATAATACTGTGGTGCATTCCCTTGACTAAATGATTGACATGGGAGGTCCCAGCAATCTGTGGGCAGTGCCATCTCTGGTCAAGTGGTCATGGATGGTATAAGAAAGCAGGAGATAATATGCAAAGTATGGAGGATAAGCAATCAGCAAGGGTTCTCCGTGGCCTCTGCACCAGTTCCTGCCTCCAATTTCTGCCTTGAATTTCTGCTCAAACTTCTTCAGGACCTGAAATGGTTGTTCAAGCCAAATAAACTCTTTCCTCCTCAAGTTGCTTTTGGCTGTGGTGCTTATTACAGCAATAGAATGCAAACAAATAGAGAGGTGAATCAGTATTCTTACCTTATCATGTTGCATATTTATAGTCCATTCCAGCACACAACAGATAAAGCATGTAAACACAGTACTACAAGAAACTTTCTTTAGAAACACACAATCAAAATGCTACATAAGAAAGGGTGACCTTTATGCCATTTATTCATAATCCTCCCCATAGTCTGGACACTGAGGCACGTTAAGTTACTGATGGCAGCCCCCATTGTATTAGGATTCAATCTACTTGATTATTAGTATGTCTTTGTATAAATTGGCTTCAAAGATTATAGAGAGTGAAAATCCCAAGTTTTGTGGCATAGGTTGACTAGCTTCATGCCCAGAAGCTAATGAGTTTTGGGTCCAAAGAAAATCTGTGGGGAATATTCTGTTGCTTAAGAAATTTTTCCTGGTTTTACATGTGCCTTTAAATGATGGCATAAGACTCACACTTCCTCAGAGTTCATCAGTTAAATATTAATCATTTCCAGAAATACTCTCCAAGTTAACACATAAAATATATTATCGCCTCTGATAACAATAATGAGAGATGGCATGCTTCTAAGCATGTCTGACATCTCGCAAGGTTCCTAGCAATCAGTAATGACTGAAAAGGAAACTTCAGTTTGTCAAACTATGAGAATAACAGTAGAGATGCATGTTAGGGAAATTTGAATTATTATAATTTCTTAATCTCATACCATACTGTTAAAATATTAAAATAAGGTGAAAGGAATACCAATTTTACTTATACACAATTTGGTTTTTATTATACTGTAATCATCTTAGGAAGTACCTAACAGAATTCCTGTTCAAATATCATAGATACGTACTTCTTTGTCAGGATTTTTGTAGAAAGTATGGCGTTATGTTATACTATGTAATAAAAGAAAGGATTTGGTGCACCTGAGTACAAACTCTGGTTCCAGTATAGTCTGCAGACTATGAATGACAAATTACATTAGTAAGATTGTTGTTGCTATAGAAAATATCAGATATAATTACCTTTAAAAAATTTACCTTTGGTCATAATTTCATAAGGATCTTTGCATGATCACTCATGTGACTTTCTCTGATTAGATGTTTCTCTATGGTTCCATTTTCTAATCTGAAAATACCAATGTTTATTATACAACCTGTGTGTTCATGTAATGAATGTGCACGATGATATAGATAAACCAAAATTGAGCAACATTTAAAATTTAATATTGGTATTAACATTATTATAAGTGTGGATCAAAGACAAGTGAAGGAAATGGTTGATCATATTTATACATTGTACCTGACCATTCAAAGATTTCTGTTAGTATTTTACTCTATTAATTAAGGACTATGTTTAACAGACACTGGAAGCAAAGATAGTTCTTACTTCTTAAATGCATCTTTATCCTCAAGTTGTTTATTCCTTCATTAGGACTTATTGATTGATTCACAGATCTGAGACACTGTGTAGCCATTGAACATCTTCCTGTAAGCCAAAAGAGTACCCCTTTACATTAGTAAATATACCATATAATGAACACATATACTAAAATTCATTCATATATTAAAGCTTAATTAGAGGATTTATTATGAATGACTGTCAACAAGTAACAACCATTGCCCCCTTTAAAAATGTTTGCTTATCTATCTATTCAATGAATACTTATTTGTAGGTAATTGCTCACTGGAGAACCGCAGGGTTCCTCCAGCTGGAAGTTAGGCCCAGCTGCTGTGGCTCCACAGTTTCTGATGGCATGGCCCCAACAACAGACAGGAGAGAGTCCATGGGCTTTACAGGCTTTAATGTCATGGTGGATGGTAGATGGATCTGGATGCACCCCAGTAAAACCAGGGCAGTCCTGAGTTAAATACTGGGGGTGGGGGGGTATGGGGGGGGAGGGCTGGGGAAGTATGCTTAATTGACTCCACCCTCTGGCCTTCAGGTACCTCATTAGTATGTAAATCTCTCTAGGGCCTAAGGCCTGTTAATCATGCCCTCTACCTGTGCCCTAATGTGACTGAAGGGTACAGGTTGAATGGAGATTAGACTAGACTTGTCAGGAGCCTGGGTTCTGGGGGCGTGGCTGAACACTCACAACCCAAGAACCAGGATACCTTTCCATGGCCCCACACTTATTAGACTAGGTTATTGAGAAGTGTGCAGCAGAGACTGAAGGAAAGGCCATCCAGAGACTGCCCCACCTGAGGATCCATCCTATATAAAGTCACCAAACCCAGACACTATTGTGGATGCCAAGAAGTGCATGCTGACAGTAGCCTGATATAGCTGTCTCCTGAGAGGCTCTGCCAAAGCGTGACAAACACAGAGGGAATGTTCTCAGCAGCCAACCATTGAACTGAGCATGGGGTCCCCAATGAGGTCTCCCACGGAGGAGTTAGAGAAAGAGCTGAAGGAACTGAAGGGGTTTGCAACCCATAAGAAGAACAATAATATCAATCAACAAGACCCCCAGAGCTCCCAGGGACTAAACCACCAACCAATACATGGAGAGATTCATGGCTCCAGCCACATATGTAGCATAAGATGGCCTTGTTAGGCATCAGTGGAAAGAGAGGCCCTTGGTCTTGTGAAGGCTCAATGCCCCAGTGTAGGTGAATTCGTGGGTGGGGAGGTGGGTGGGGAATGCTCTCATAGAATCAGGGAAGGGGGATGGGATAGGGGATTTGGGGGTGGGACCGAGAAAAGGGATAACATTTGAAATGTAAATAAAGAAAATATACAATAAAAAAAGAAAAAGTGCTTATTGAGCTATTCAATAAATACTTATTAGACTAGGTTATTGAGAGTCTCTCACATCATTGGTGATTTAGAAAGGAGAGTTGGAATATGGTGGGAAGTCAAATTTAAATCCTGAGTATCCTGGAAAGTATGTAAATAATCACAACTGAATTGTTAGTAAGGTAATGGACACTAGACCACACCCCATGTGCTAAATGGATTCAAAGGGAAAGAACTGATGATTTATAGACAGCAGAGGTATAATTGGTATCTTAGCAGCAACAAAGGCATGCTTGTAGTCATTGTCTTTTTCAAACATATTTTAAACTACCTTGATTTGAAAATATCTTCGATTAAGCATCATCAATTTTTTCAATATACAAACAAAAGTGCACATGATATAATATTCTAGTGATTAAATAATAAGGTATAAATAAAATATGTGTGTAAATTAAATTACAGTGGTAGCCTTAAGGAATAGGCCTTGGGTAATTACATTAAAAATTTCTATTATGGAAGATAATCTACAAAAAGTATTAACAAAGTAATAACCTATTTAATAGATTTGTATCTCAGTATTTATCAAATATTTTCTAAAACAAACAACTAAATAAGTTTTAATTGACAATACATGGTATCATGGAAAATTTTGAACTTTGAACTTAAAATGAACATTTAGAAAACTTTTATTTGATATTTGATCCTGTCAGCTCCATGATATCTAACAATTTTTCTGCAGAGATCATAAGAATGAGATCTTATGAAAATGAATATCAAGGACTATCCACTTACATGCACAGGTCATTGAATGTTCTTCCCCCTTTAAGTTCCCATCTTTAGGCATAAGTTTAATTAGTTTTTAACATATTATAGGCAAAACAACTTTTGCAACACATTGATAAATCAAATTTTCTTGTCTTATGTATCAATGTAACTCTAAAATAGGATCAGTATTTTTACCATTTGAAAATATATTTTATATATTATGTAAAAATGTCATATACAATGTATTTTGATTATCTAGTACCCTAGTTCCCCTTTCCAATTCCTTTCAGGTTTCCTGAACACATACATCTCCCTCCCAACTTCATGTCTTTCTTCTTTCTTCTCTTTCTTCTCCCCATCCTATTCATCCTCCTTCTCGCCCTCTTCTTCCTCCTCTTCCCATAACTTACTAATTATTATTTGTGCTGTTCATATGCACACATGGGTGTGGAGCTATCCACTGTGGGTATACTCACAAATAAAATTGAGACCCCCCCCCAAGTTGTCCTTGAATGCCAACACACCCTCAGCTAAGGTAAGAAGTTAGCATACCTCTACACTTCCCCCATCCATGTTAAAATTTGTGACTAGTTTGATCTTGTTCAGGACTTCTCAAGATAATTACAGCTGCTATAAATTCAAGTATGTAACATCAATATTATGTCGAACAGACAGTGTTTCACAACACTTCTTAACTTCCTACTATATATTCTTTCTGTACCCTTGAACCTTGAGTGCAGGGGATAAGGTTGATGTAAATGTTCTACCTGCAGCTGAAGGCTCACATTCACTTTCTTTTAGGACTTTAAACAGTTATGGCTCTCTGCACGAAGCATCATAAACTCACCAAAGAAGCTTTTCTGTGGAATGTTGAGAGCAGCACAAATCTGTTTATAAAGCATATTGACAACATCACCATTTGGAATTTTTTTGAAAATTTGGAAAAAAATAAGCATATTCTCTGCTGGGTAGCTTTAATGACTCTATAGGGAGCTACACCAGCAGACAGTGGGGGGAAAAGGCATCAGTAGTATTGCATAGTGCTGAACCCCGTATGCTACAGTGCTGGTCTGATAGGCAAGGTGTGTCTGTTGGTGAAGTGGTAGTATGAGGGTTATGATGGTTATCACTTGCTTTCTGGTTGGATATGAAGCCTGCTCCATGGAAGAACATTTATGCTTGATTGTATAAACCAGGTGTAACCTATGATGTGAAAGGTCCTAGGCCCTAGGAAGGAGCCTACTGTTCTTACTCCTTTAACAGTAGTTAAAAGTAAACATTGTATGTAGACATATGGATGTAAGTTAGCACACAGTGCATTTACTATGGCCAGTCTAAATAAATAAAAATCATATTATGGAAACGTCTAGGGCTTTAATTTATGATAGATTTATTCTACATAAACAAAAATTCCTTCAGGTATCTGTACTGGATTGAATTTATCCCATTTCAACTGTGAAAATAGAGTTGTGTTGACAAAGTTTGGCCATCACAAATCAGCAAGAAGTGATCAAGAGTGACATCATAAAGCAAGTGATTTTTTTTCATCCTGTGTAATGGTTGTCCTTATTTTTTAATTTTTAAAAAATATTTATTCATTTATTTACTTATTTAATGTATGTGAGTACACTACTGCTGTCTTCAGACAGACCAGAATTGGGCATTAATTCCCATTATAGACGGTTGTAAGCCACCATGTGGTTGCAGGGTATTGAACTCAGAACCTCTAGAAGAGCAGCCAGTGCTTCTAACATCTGAACCATCTCTCCATCCCAATTGTTTGCTTTAATTGTCAGTGTAAGACAATTTAAAATCACCTGGAATGAGATCCTCATTGAGGGATTGTCTATACCAAGTTGGCCTATAAGCATGCCTCTGGAGAATTGCCTTAAGTAAGTTAACTGATATATGAGAGTGGAGAAATTGTGCACAGACAAGCAAGCATGTGAGCATGGTACATGGATTTATTCATCTCCACACTTGCATATGGATGTCATGTCACTAGTTGTTCCTTGAATTCCCTGGAATCATGTATTATAATTGAAATTGTAAACTGAAATAAACCCTTTCTACTCTAAGATGTCTTTTGTCAGTGTATTTTTATAATGGCAATTAGAATAAAACTAGACCCTGCTCTTGAAGTTCTGTGAGAATGTATATTTCCTAACTCCTTCTTGGACACCTTAGTATCTCTCACACTGTAGAATGTAAATCTAGCACACACTGCAGAATCTGCTCTGCTTCTCACATCCTCTCTTCAGGTTAACAAACCACCTTTGTCCCATACATCCAGGCTCACTCCAAGTTCTTACATAATGATCCTGTGTATCAGTTATGTATCTGCCATGTTACACAGATTCTTTTTTTTATGGCTTCTACCTCCAACTTGACATTCACCCAGGTTCTACTCTACTTTTTGTGGTCTTGTTTAGTCCAGGAAAGCTCAACGAGCTGTGTTCCAGACCTTCTGTAAACTTTAAACTCCTTTTGAGAGTCTTCCCTTGAAAACTCTTCTCTAGTCCTGCTGAACATTTATCCTCAGAGTTACTGACTATGATGATTTGGAAATATTCCTTTTCACTTAATTGTCCTCTACTTAAATTATTGTGTGTTTTTGGATATCCAACATGACTCAGAGATCTCAATAATTTCTGTACCAGTGAAAAGGGTCTAAAATTAAAGGGTTGGACACAGGAAATGATGACTACTGCATAGAGACACAGGTACAGGGTATAATTTGAAGTCCCTGTTCCACAATAAATCCACATTATTCCGCAGAGGCCTGAAGAGACAAATGTTCTCTAAAACAAGAGAGAGTAATTTGCTTTAAGTTTGGAGGTTTTTAGAAAGCTATTTCATTTATTTTTATGGTTTTGTTTAATAAAACTTGCATGGATGATGGGAGATTGTTAAAAAGAAGTGCTTGTGTTTTCTCCTTTGAGATAGCACATACAAATTAATGGCTCAGAATCTGACTACACTATCCCAGTTACTTCTGGACCAGACCATTAGCACTGTAATATCTTTATAATTGCAGTGACATCTGAACTGGTGACAAGTTCTGCTCTTCCAATAAACATATGGGTGGAAGGGTAATACATCAGACAACGTGTTAAGATATGAAAATAATGTCACTCCTTCACTCAGGTCCACTGTTTCTGCAAGTGAGAGAGATAAAAAGCCAAATCTTTACAATTGGCTTAAGATTTTTCTGCACAATCTGCCTTCATTGCCTTTATTTCAGCATCATTTGGTGCTTCACAGTGAAACCATCTGTTCTAGCATACTGGCCTCCTTAAAAACAAGAGGTATGATATATATCACTGGTCTGCTGACACTAAATGGCTAGAGGTTGTTTTGTTTGTTTGTTTGTTTGTTTGTTTGTTTGTTTTTGCTGTTCTTTGTTTTTGTTTTTAGAATTGTATTTACCTTTACAAATATATGGGAAAATAATCCTTAAAAGATAGTAGTTATTGAATACATTCTTTTAAAATGGAGGAGTGCGAATAATGTGAGCTGAAATGAACAGAGAAAGTGAAATCACTCCTAAGATCATCTTTCCTACATGTTGATGTTGTTAAAGACAAATTTTAACTGGCAGCCAAAGTACATGGCTTGAACTTGAAAATGGACCCCCAGACACAGTTATTAAGTTAATGGGCTGGCAAGCCAAGGATGGGTAAGATTCTGCACAGACCCTTACCAATGTAAGGCAGAAGTGCATTACTTTTGATAACACATATTTCATAATGGGTAAGGAAGGTATTCTTGTCAGAACAACCTAAGATGGCTCAGTCTTGTTAATGAAATAAAAAAGGGGGAGAGGCGGAGAGCTTTTGAGGCTGCTTGGCAAGAATCTGACTTTGGCCAAGGACAAGAAAATGGGCTGCTTGGCAGGAATATGACATTGGCCAAGGACAAGGAAGTAGGCTTCAGGCAGGAATCTGACATTAGGCTAGAACAAAAAAGTAATTTCAGGCAAGAATCTAAATTTTAGTCTAGATCAAGGAAGTAGGCTTCAGATATGAAAATGACTTTGGGTTAGGACAGGGAAGTTGACTCAGATATTTTGGTCATCTTGATAAGCCCTTAGAAACAATGATCATGGGAGTGTTCATGGAATTTTGTTTAGTGTCTTACTTGTTCTTTGACTATTTGTGTTTATTATCTTGCTTGTTCCTTGACTATTTGCATCTATTGTATTGCTAATTCCTCAATTTCTAGAAGTGACCTGAATACTGGCATGTAATTCAAATGGTATAAAAGCAAAAAAGAGGAAGGGGGATGGGAAAGAGGGTTCTAGGGAGGCAAAATGGGGAAAGGGGGTGGCATCTGAAATGTAAATAAATAAAATATCAAAAAAAAATGGGACCATACTTCTGGCAAATGTAAAACCAACCAAACAAAAACAAAACATTCTTCTTCTGAAATGAATCCTAATCTCTGCATCTGTCTCAAGTTATGAACATTTTTTTTTGTTTTAGTTTATCCTGTAGAAGAGATTCTAGACTTCCTTCCACTTTAAAATTATATTCCTAAAACCAAGTCAGAATTTAACCATAAATTTGAGCTCAGGGATTAAGATGAGTCATCCATCAAACCAATTAAGCTCCTATTACCATTAAGATTGTTTTCAAGCTATTGTGCAACCAAGATGGTATAAAGATGGTCCCTCTCAGTTGTTTATGAACAACGTAAGATATAGCGGAATATGTTGATATTATAATGGCATACTGCATATATGGAAATCATTGCCCTCACTTCAAATCTACAAATGTATAAGAAAAAAACATCAAAACTGGTTACAATATATATAACCAAAACCAAAATTAAGACATGCTCATAGTGGCAAATGTGTGCGAGTTTGTTTTAAAATAAAATCTATCGAAACAACAACAAGCTAAGAATCCACCTATAACCCTAGAGTTTATGATGGAGATTGAAGCATCACAGGACATAAATGCAAGAGCTCTGTCCCCAAACAACAATATGAAATCACCAATGACCCACCAGTTGAACAAAAATTAGCATCATGCACCAGATAAAATAATAATGAAGGCACAAAAAAGCCAGAGCAAGCAGAATTTAACAACCAATTAGAAATACATTGTTTTTGTTTTGAACAACAAAAACAAGTCAGAGTGTCTCCCATTCTCATATATCTAGGAGGGCATACAGTGAAAGACCACCTCTGATCTAGAAGACCTAGAATTTCAGAGGGATCTATGAGATTATGCCTGCAATAGTGTGTAGAAAAGATTAAGCATTCAGGGCAATTGTGGATGCTGGCTTGATCTGAGTACAAAAGTGATGATTCCATTGGTGTTATAAAGGAACATAGGGAGAGGAGACTCTCTGCATGAGAGAACTGATGCTAAAAACAGTGAGAATAGGTTAGAAAATCTAAACTTGAGCTGACAGAACATGCTAAATATCTGTGGGCTTGTTAGCTATGTTTACATCATAATTCAGTTCAAAAACAGTTGTGTGATAAGTAGTTTCACATACAACTCTTAAAAGATTTCTGAGAAAAAAATATGCCAGCTTGTCAGAATCTTAGCTTAATATGTTTTTAATTTAATTAAGCTTATATATTTTAAGCTGGTTACTTGATTTGTAACATCAAGATAAGTTTGATTAAGTGGATCATATTTGCTGTGCATTTTCTTTCAAGCTACAGGGTCTATGTATTTTTCTCCCTTAAACTCAATTTATTTCAGGCCATCTTTAAACATGAAGGTGAGCCAGAAGTGATTGCATGAACATGAGGGTTCTTTTTTTTTTTTTTTAATGTGCTATTTGAGATAAATTATTAGTCATCAAGAGTAATTAAAAGGGAGTAAAATAGAATGAAGTCATTAAACAAAATAAAGAAGATCAGAACAAAGCTACATGAGAATGCAAACATTTAAAATATGTTATTAGATTTGGGGCTCGGTCATCAGCAGATATGCTATGGGCTTGCTTGCAGATGCTTTAGAAGGGCTTGAAGGAACAGTGAGGGCACTCTAGAAGCTGAAAGAATTCAAATTCTTGTTAAGTCGTGATAGAGAGCTAAATACAACTGGCACCTGGCACTTGCAACTGGATGTGGAAAATTGGACACCAGAGCTGACAAAACAACATATCTGGCTAAGGAAATTTCCAGGCAAACATTCAAAATACCATTTGCTTTCCTGTAGCTATGTACTGCATGGTTAGAATAGAGATAAAGGAGCCAGAGAAGGCCTTATTTAATTTTGGACAGAATTTAGGTATGATACTAAAGAGGCAAGATGTCCTGGCTTTAAAGGGTAATAACTCATTCCTAGTAAACAAGTGTGTATCCTGTCAGAAGGAAACAACAAGACATAGTTAAACCCAACAGACATAAAAATGGACATATCTATGAGATAAAGAGAGAAAGAAGCCTTAGAGTAGGAAAGCCGGTGTATGACACTACACGTTACCCTGTAAAGTAGGAAAGGATGTACAGGCAAAGGTGTGGACTCAGGTGGTACCATTTGTTAGTATACTGGCTGGTTTTGTATGTGAACTTGACACAAGCTGGAGTTATCACAGAGAAAGGAGATTCTCTGGAGGAAATTGCATCCATGAGGTCCAGCTGTAAGGCAATTTCTCAATTAGTGATCAAGGAGGGAAGTCCCAGCCCATTGTGGGTGGTGCCAGCTCGGGACTGGTAGTCCTGGGTTCTGTAAGAAAGCAAGCTGAGCGAGCCAGGGAAAGCAATCC
The DNA here is from genome assembly GCF_011762505.2 of Arvicanthis niloticus. Lineage (NCBI taxonomy): Eukaryota > Metazoa > Chordata > Mammalia > Rodentia > Muridae > Arvicanthis > Arvicanthis niloticus. Next base: position 28,755 of record NW_023046264.1, read on the forward strand.
AGTAAGCAGCACCCCTTTATGGCCTCTGCATCAGCCTCTGCCTCCAAGTTCCTGCCCTGTGTGAGTTCCTGTACTGACTTCTTTTGGTGAGGAACAGCAATGTGGAAGTGTAAGCTGAATAAACCCTTTTCCCCACAACTTGCTTCTTGGTCACAATGTTTACTGAAGGAATATAAACCCTGACTAAGACAGTTGGAGTAGACTGAAAGATTATAATAATTGTCCTGAGGCAGTCAAGACTGCAGTATAAATATGTAGTGATTTAACAATGAACTGCTGTCATCAACTGTCAATTCTTCCTGTCATAGAAAATCTAGGTCACCAATTTTCTTAGACATTACAGGCTACTGTTTTCCCTTCAGATGTTTACTCTTGCTCAGCTTGCAACTCCACCTTGGTTTCTATGAGCCTTCTTGCCTGGTGTAAGTTAAAGGGGGATGGTTAATGGAAACAACTGCAACCACATCAATGCAACTTATTGTAGAGCAATTAGTTCTTTCTCTGGTATTTCTTTCATTCTTAACTGTTCTTTAGCTGGCTTTAGTAGTTGACTAAGGGCTGAAATTTGCTTTGCAGGAAAGAACTGAACTCTTAGCATTTACACCATTCTCAGCTCAGAAATTCAGCCTGTCTAATTTTGTTACAAGGAGACAAACAAACATATAAATGCCAGTGGGTGAAGCAGCCATCAATATTGTTCATTTGACAGAATACAGACTTGAGTATAGAACATCATGGAAATAGCTTGCTTGGCTGAAAAATGACATGACCATGTTAATGAAAGCCATGAGTAATCTCAAGAGCACAAGTGCACACTTAATAAGACAGAGCAAGCTTGTTAACTATGCATGCATATCAACAATACAGATCTGACTCTGTTTGCCAATATGGCTCTTTGAGGTGAAGAACGGGCTGCTGGAGATAATCCAACTTCACTGAAATTACAAAGCTGATCACTGGGTTTCTGTTCATATCTTCCTGTATCTCCACTAAGGAAAATCATTTCATCATCTACTCAGGTCAATTATTCCTAGCAAATTGGTAATTCATTTACAAAATAATATTAAAATATCCTTTTAAAAATGAATGAGTACCTAGGGAAATGATTTAGCAGTGGGTGGTTCACAATCACCTATAATTCCATTTTCAGGGGATCTAACATAATCTTCTGGCCTCTACAGCCATTATACGCAAATGCAGAAGCCAGCCCCTACACACACACACACACACACACACACACACACACACATATGGGGATGATTAGGTCACGTGGTCAGGGGCATGGATTCTTGAATTTTGTTGGGCGGTTGTGATTTCCATTTGTCTGCCACGGCTCAGTCAGTTGGAACTGCAGCTCAGCTTGGCAGCAGTGCAGGAATTTGACTGAGTTGGTTCCATGTGCACAGCACCAGGTAGGTGCTGTGCTGTGAGAAGCGGCCAGGGCACCTGGGCGTGGTGAGTCCCTCACTCAGTCTGAGGATTTGAGGGAGGGGGCAGTTGGGACAGCAGGGCTCTCAAATTAGGGATCCCCGGGCCAGGAGGCAGATGGGGACTAACTGGTCTCTGCCCCCCCCCCCCCTTCTTGGAAGCCACAGAAGAGTTGAGACTGTGGGCGTGCAGGTGAACCAGCCACATTCTGAGAGAAGCAAGGGAGAGAGAGGGAAGAAAGAGGCCCCAGAAATGCCTCTCGCAAAAGATCCAGTTAATATACTCACTTGGCAGATTCAGGCAACTCGGTTTGCTTGCTTGAAGAGGCAGGCCTCTGTGGGAAACATAGAGAAGCTCTCAGGAAAGTGCAGTGACTGGGGCTCATTTAAGGCCTCCTCCAAAGTCCCTCACAGCTCAGCCCCAATGACATGAGAAAGTCCATGGGTTTTTACAGGCTTTATTGGCATGGTGGATTGTTGTGGTCTGTGCTCTGCCTCAACGTTTCTGCCTCAATGCTTTGGTTGAGCTAAGTGCTCTGGTCAAGAGAGAGAGTGGGGCTCTTGGGGAAAGAGACTCGAAGAATGGAGACAAGACAGGGAGTGATCAAGTTTCTCTTATTGAAGGGAATTCTGAGGTATTTATATACACAAGCAGGAGAACACAGGTGAAAACACTTTACCACGTGCACCATACAGCTGAGGTCACTAACCAGCAAAACAAGCTATGTGGGATAAACAATATATTTGTCAGAGTGTGCTTCAGCTGTTATAGGCTTTTGACAACCAAGTCTTTCATCAGGGTATATGGTTCCAGATGGCTGCAAAGTTGATCTAGCCGCTTTCTACTAAAGTTGGCTCCCAACGGTGGATGGTAGTTGAAACTGGATGCACACCAGTAAACTCAGGGCAGACCTGAGTTAAATAGGGAGGGAGAAGGGGGAGTTGGGGAAGAATGCTTAATTGGCTAAGCTCTCTGGCCTTCAGGTATGTCATTAGTATGTAAAATCTCTCTAGGGCTGAGGCCTGTAGTCACACCCTCCACCTTTGCTCTTTGGAAGGGGCTGCATTGTCCTACTTGATTAATGGAGATCTTCACCACCTGTCAGGAGCCTGGATTCTGGGAGCAACAGCAGAATAGATGTCCATCCCTCAGGCAATGAACACCTGTTGGGTCTCCAGGCTACTTCCAGCCAGCGCTTCTACCAAAACCCAAGTCATCCTATCATGGTCCCCTCCAACCCCCGTCCCCCACACACACATGCAGGCACACACAACAGGCTCACACATTCATACATACACGTGCACATAATTAAAAATAAAGTAAAACTAAATCTTTTGAAAATTGAATGGGCCATGAAAGAATCTCACTTAGATGCATATGTCATACTGTCATATATAAGGACTAATGTCAGAGGTATTTATACCCCCTGTGATCTATATCTAAATCTCGACAAATCTCTGTGATTTTCTGTTGTTGCAAGTTCATCTTTACATCTGATCTTCTGACTCCTACCACCTCTGGCAGGGAACTCACAGCTCTGAGAGTTACATTTACTACTTTATTTTTATTGCTTTTATACACTGTTCAAAATACTTGGCTTTACAATGCAATTTTTATACATGTATGCCTTTGTATTTTATTTATTTTCATCCATGGTATCTTCTGCCATCCTGCCTTCACTTCTCTTATGGATATTTTCCATGTATATATGTATATGTATATGTGTGTGTGTGTGTGTGTGTGTGTGTGTTTTCATTTAAATTTACATTTTACTTAAGAGAAATGCCATATTGTCTTTATTCACCTTTTATCCTCATTTTTTTCTCCCTCTCTTTTCTTTTTTCCTCTCCACTCACAGTCCCTCTTCAACTTGTATATCATATATATGGACATTTATTCACTCACATATTTATCTGTTTATATTCAAAACTAGATTTTGCATATAAGGATCTGAGCCTATCTTATTTTTTCTTGATATAATGATCTCCAGTTCCTGCCATTTATATGCAAATGAAATAATTTCATTCTTTGTATAGCTGAATGAAACCCCATTGTGTATATATATTTTGTAATCCTTTTATCATAGGCTGATTCATTGCTTTGGCTTTTGCTGATTCATTCTGGGTTAGACAGACGACAGACAGCTGTGATGTGTTGACTGAGAGAAATGAATTCTTTGTCATTGTCTCCTCCTCCTCCTCCTCCTCCTCCTCCTCCTCCTCCTCCTCCTCCTCCTTTTCTTCTTCTTCTTCTTCTTCTTCTTCTTCTTCTTCTTCTTCTTCTTCTTCTTCTTCTTCTTCTTCTTCTTCTTCCTCTTCTTCTCCTACAGTGGAGAAGTCACTGCATAATTGGTCACAGGGTTCAGGTTAAGTGACTGTGGGATGTTGACCTATAAATGAAACATCTATAACTTTAAGATGTTCTCTAAGGCTCAAGGTAAAGAGCAGAGTGACTGAAAGCTGGAGGAAGGTAGGAGTGATATAGAAAACTAACTTCTGACTATGGCATAGTAGCTGCAGTATTGAACTCACAACATCTATGATTACCTTCCTATGGTCTGTAAATTCTTGAGTCTGTCAGTACCCTGACATGGAAGAGAGAAGAGCCCATGTGGCTTCACCCTCCATTGAGTATTTATTTTCAGTGACTGGTTGGTGGGAAAAGGGGAGGGAGTGAGGGAGGGAGGGAAGGAGGGAGGGAGGGAAGGAGGGAGGGAGGGAAGGAGGGAGGGAGACAGAGACAGAGAGAGAGAGAGAGAGAGAGAGAGAGAGTTTCTTCAAACACTGTAGACAAACTGTCACTCATGTACTCATACACTTGTAGATAATTTTGGTGAAACTCCACACACACACACACACACACACACACACACACACACACACACAAACATGTTTGAAGGGAGGGGCCAGCAATGAAGAGGGAAAGCATCTGTAGTAAAAGGGTGTTGAAAGAGTAAGAGAATAACAGAAAATGCTTGTGAATATAATTTAATACATTATGCATATGCAGAAAACAGGCTTTTAACTAGATCTACAGTAATATACGTGATTTTCCTTTTGCAGAATGGGCATCAAATCTAATCAGAAAGTGGTTGGTTGGTCATCCCTGTATTAGACCCCATGATTTTATGAACAGACATGGCCTAGTCAGTAGTAATGTACCCAGGATCCATGGCTGAATAGGACTGATGGTAACAATTCTCTTAAAGCAAACTACATAGTAACTTTTTACACAATGATTCCTGCACTGTGCTTCTGTGTCTTGTGACCAGGGCATATGGTGCCCTCAGAAATGTGGATATGGTCTTAACATCTAGTATTGTTGAAGAGCTAATAACTGGGGCAATTATCAATATTTTGGAGGGATCTAAAAGACTATATGACCAATAACTCACTCCTTTGAATTGGCATTTCATATACTAGAGTGGCTTTGGGGAGCATCTTTTTCTACTATCTTTATCTACTTCTTTTTTTAGCTGTTTGTATCTTTTTCAGAAAGTCTTTACCTACATCCATGCTCTAAAGTCTTTGCCATGTGTGTGTATAAGTATACACACAGACACAGACACACGCACACGCGCACACACACACGCACACGCACATGCACATGCACACACACAGGCACACACACACATTCATCTCTATCAAGTCTTAAATTAAGGTTTTTGATATATTTGACAGCTATCATTGAACTAACTTTTCAAGGAGGAGACCATAATATATGCCTTTCTAATTTTTAGAGCAGATTATAATATATATGTATCTGTGGGCCAGAAGTAGATTTCATTTCTTTGACTAGGAAGAAACAGTTTTTTGTTAATATGCATTAATATGGCATCCACGTCCACCTTTATTGACCTGCAAGACTACTGTAGCATTTCCACACCAGCTAAGAGTCTCCAAAATTATTTCAGAGTTTGAATTTGAAGAATAGATAGAACTAATTTTTATCATAACATTCCAAAATTCCAATTTCAAAGCTGTTTTCCTAGAAGGAATTGATACCTAGACTGATATTTTGATGCCACACACACGCGTACCCAGCAGTGGGTCTCATTTAAAAGGAGAGAAGGAAGCTGTCAGAAGCAGACAGGTCTCTAATCAAAATGAACATTAATACAGAAATGTTTATAACGTCAATTTTGTGGACTTCTGATGTTTTGAAAACCAACTATCCATGTAAGGTAATCTGTACTGTTGTCTGTGAACTCCTCTTAGCTATTTCTAAAGAAAATATAGAAAACACCCTAACAATAAACTCAAAGTCATGAATTTGCTATAGACCTTTAACTCACAGGCTAACCATCTCAAATCAGTTAAAAAAGTTAAAGAAGGACTGGGTCTAAGCCTTGTATTCCTAAATGTGAATACAAGGCACAATGCCTATGAGAGTAACAATATTCATATCATTTTTATATCAATAAGAAGCTCGTACCAATGAAAACCTTAAATTTGAAATCAAAGTAAATTTTGTACCATTTAAGAAATTATAACTTCATCTTGATAATAATTATATAGATTTCTACCAATAGGTTATGGCTATGCAATAAATCCTAGCTAATCCTCCCTATTCCAACAAAACCACTACGTTTCCCTAGAAAGACAGCCCAATATTAACCACCTCAGTCCCCAAGCCCAGAGAATAGGGGCACTGACTCTTCTTTAACTTCTTCAAGGTGATTATGGGAGTTGAGATATTAGAAAAAGGGCAGGAGAAAGAGTAAATTGATAAGCCTCTGATGCTGCGTCTTCACTGCATCCATATGGAATTCCAGGACATCAGAGGTTAATTACTCCAGTTGTGGTGAGATAGCCACTAGGCAAGAATTGCCTTTTTCCATCTACAGACAAATTACTGTCCAGAAAAGGACTCACTTGCACAATAGTCGACTGATTATATCTGCCTAGACAGAGTAATCAGCCCTTAATAATTCTGCATCACTAAAGTCTGTCAGATGATCCGAAGATCAGATGCTCCAACGTTTTGTAGTATAGGGACTGTCCAGGTATTCAGCGGTCTCTATAAATTGGCTAAGTTTTAGAAGCTATGCTTTGTGCTTCCATAATTTCAGTTAACTCAGTCATTCTGGATTTCTGACGGGGTTGAAAACTTATAGTCTCATAGCCAATCCTGGCTATTTACTTTGAGAAAAGATCTGAGTGGATGGTGTTCAGCTGATATTCATTCTAAAGCCAAGAAAAAAGCCAGGTTCAGAACTAAGTGTTTTAGTTAGGAGAGATGACGGAGGTTCTGGTTAGTTAACAAAATGATGGACTGGGTATTAGGACTATCTTGTACCTCACTGGTACAAATTGTTATAATTATGCTCTAATTGTATTTTGAGAGAAAAGTTTTATTTTAACAGGAAAGTGATATGTAGGAGGAGCTAAGGTGGGAGGAGTACCGACAGAAAGAGAAGGAGTAAGGAGAGGAGGAGAAGAAGGAGAGGAGAAGCTAGGTGATGAGAGAGAGAAAGAGGGGGGGATATCGAGGCAGATGTTCACGTGTCTCCACCAGTCAAAGATAGTTGATATATCTAGGTTGGGTATTGGGTTATACTTCTGATTGAGCATTACCAAACTTATAAAGCCTTTGATTAACTTTTTAAAATAATTGTATAAAAGCCAAAAGGAAAAGGGGGCATGGGATAGGGGTTTTCTAGGGAGGGGAAATGGGGGAAGGGGATGGCATCTGAAATGTAAATAAATATCTAATTAAAAATTTAATAAAAAATAAATTTAAAAAAATTAAAAAATAAAGATTTAAAAAAATTTAAAAATTAAAAAATAAAAGGAGAGAAGGAATTAGTGCTACCTTCTGGTATTCATGGCCTCTGATCAAAAGACAACCAAAGAATATTTCTTCTTCTAGTAGGGGACAAAATTGGGACTATTCATTTTCACCATTTCTGTCCCTAAATTTCTTAGCAAAATCCTCTTTCCTGATCTCATCAGTCTCAACTAGATCCACAGAGAGAGTGAGAAAAGAATAGAGCAAAATGACATGACATGGAAATGTAAAGTTTGATGAGAAAATGTGCTTGAGCAAGCTAAAATTGTCCGGTAAGAAGATGTAGGCAACTGGGAATAAATTATCATTAATAACATTAACACCACTAAAGAGAAACCCCAGTCTTTCCTATGGTAATTGGGGCATTAAGGACAAGATATCGTGCATTGAATGAATGATAAATCTTGTGTAAAGTAAATGCATTCGAAAGTGAAAGCTTAACCAGATAATGAAGCTACAGATATTCCTGGTTCAAACGTAATTAAAAAGGGAAATGTGCACAATGAGAGTTGAACTGCAATCTAACAGGGCAAGCATTCTTCTAAGTAGGCAGCAGAACTTGGCTGCATCGTCCATATGATAATGGGTTTGTAAGCATGGATGATACAAGAATTTGTTGAATCTTTTCACCATCATCTCTTAAAATTTGTGAGATCAACCAATCTGTGGTAGAGTTGGAGTCCCTCCCCTAAGAGGTCTCTGTGATGTGCTGTGAAATTTAGGCTTAAGTCATCAAGAAAATTGTATGTACAGAATGGAGACAACCCAAGCAATCAGCTATGTGTACTCCAGGAGACAGAGCAGAAAGGGAGCAGTATCAATGGTATTTGGAGCACAGGAATCAATGGTATTTGGAATTCCAGGTAAACTGTGACCATGTCATGCTATGTACAGAGCTGCAAGGAACTGATATTTGCACACATAGATCTCAATCTTGATTGATCCCATCTTCTTTTTATTATTTCATTTTGAACTCAAATATCTCCCTGCCACTTATGTATTGCAGACATGGAAATTGTGATGTTTTGGTGTTTGTTGTTGTTTGTTCGTTTGTTTTCTTAATGTTACATGGATTTGCAGTGAAAATATTTCCTTAAGTCTCAGAAAAAAAGATGGAAATTTCACTGTAGAATTTTTTCATATTGACTGATTGATTGGTTGGGTTGCAGGGTGTGTGTTAAGCCATGGCATGCCTATGAATTTCAGACGACAACTATCAATAGTTCTAGGCTTCCACAGTGAATTCTGGGGCTTTAACTTGGTTTGCCAGGCATAGTGGAAGGTTTCTTTACCCACCAATCTAAGTCACTGATACCTGTGGAATTTGCACTTTTGAACAACAATGAGTCTGGTGTAGACTACAAGGATATTTCAAGTTAGAACAAATGCATATTGCACCATAAGATTTAGATGTGTTCAAGACCTAGGGGCAGAAAGATATGGAATATCTTTCATATGCCCATACATTTAAACACTTGGTTTCCAGAAGGTCACATTCTTTGGAAAGACTGTGAAATCTTTACAAGGTGAAGCCTCACTAGAAAAGTAGGTCACCTGTAGGCATGAGACATGGGGCTCCACTCCCTGTTTACTTTCTGCTTCCTAATAATTGATGTAATGGGACCAGCTTTCTCCTATTCCTGATGCCATGCCTTTTTTGTTGTTGTTGTGATTTAATGTAAACCCTTGAACTAGAAACCAAAATAAATTCTACCTCACTTTGTTTCTTTTCAAGTTTTTTTTTTTTTTTCAGCAAGTAAAGAAACTAATGCAGTAATTTTGACCACAAATCAGATATTTATATGTGGGTTTAATTCTGGCTCTTCGGTCTTAGTCCAGTAATTTAAATGTTTAGGTTGAAATTTTTCTTCTTTCTTCTGGTACAAAGGTATTTTTATTATAAGACTCCAGGTTATAACTTCAGGCATTTGCTCAGGATTATTATCAAGCTGGAGGCTTTTGTTCATGCAGACATTCTAAGGATTTGATTTGGCTATGTATAAGAAGACTGACATTGGGGTTTTAATTGCATTATCACATATATGCAAAGGTTTAAGTAATATGAATATTTTCAATATATTAACTTTGTCATCTATGTATCTGAAAGGTCATTCTGTCTTTAGTGTCTCCTTTATTTCTTTCTTCAGTGTTAAAAAGTTTTCTTTTTAGGTTTTTCCATTTCTTGGTGAGGCTTATTCCTAGGAGTTTTCCCCTGAGATCTTTTATAGCAGGGTTTCTCAACCTTCCTAATGTTGCAGTATTAGTTTTTAATACATGTCATTAGAAATACAGTTCTTTTATTCAAGATGTTTTCTTTTTTCCATTGTATACTTTTGGCTGCTTTGTCAAAGATCAAGTGTCCATAAGTATGTGGTTTTATTTCTTGGTCATCAATTCTGTTTCATCGATCAACCTGTCTTTCTCTGTACCAATACAATGCAGTTTTTATCACTATTGCTCTATAGTATAGCTTGAGGTCAGGGATGATGATTCCCCCCAAATTCTTTTATTGTTACGAATTCTTTTCACTCTTCTGGGTTTTTTGTTTTTCTGGATGAACTTGAAAATTGCTCTTTGCGTGGGTTTGAGGAATTGTGCTGGGATTTTTATGGGAATTACATTAAATCTGTAGATTGCTTTTGATAGGATGGCCATTTTCACTATGTTAATTTTGCCAATCCATGAGCATGGGAGATATCTCAATTTTCTGAGGTCTTCTTTGATTTCTTTCTTGAGAGACTTGAAGTTCTTGTCATACAGATCTTTTACTTGTTTAGTTAGAGTTACGCCCAAGATATTTTATATTATTTGTGATTATTGTGAATGGTATTGCTTCTCTAATTTCTTTCTAATTACAACCACTTTGCTGAAGGTGTTTATCGGCTTTAAAAGTTCTCTGGTAGAATTTTGGGGCTTCCTTATTTATAGTATATCGTGTACAAATAGTGATACTTTGACTTCTTTGTCAATTTGTATCTTCTTGATCTCCTTTTATTGTCTTATTGCACTAAGATAGAACCTTGAGTATAATATTGAGTAGATATGGGGAGACTGGTCATCCTTGTTTTGTCCCTTATTTTAGTGGGGTTGCTTCAAGTATCTTTCAACTCTGTATGTAGAAAATGAAGATAGATACATATTTATCTCCTTGCACAAAGCTCAAGTCCAAGTGAATCAAGGACTTCAACATAAAACCAGATACACTGATTCTAATAAAAGAGAGAGTACGAAAGAAACTCAAACTCATTGGTGCAGGAAGAAATTTCCTAAACAGAACTCCAATGGTTTAGGCTCTAAGATCAAGAATTGATAAATGGAACATCATGAAACTGGAAAGCTTCTGTAACGAAAAGGACATGGTCAATAAGACAAATCAGCAACTTACAGATTGAGAAAACAGTCTTCACTAAGCCCACATTTGGTAGAAGGCAAATATCCAAAATATATAAAGAATTCAAGAAGCTAACCTCCAAAAATCCAAACAACAGAATCAAAAAATGGGGTATAGAACTAAACAGAAAATTTACAACATAAGAGTCTTGAATGGCTGAGAAGCACTTAAAAAATGTTCAAATTCCTTAGTCATCAGGGAAATGCAAATCAAAATGACCCTGAGATTCCACCTTACACCAATCAGAATGGCTAAGATCAAAAGGTCAGATCACAGCATATGTTTACAAAGATGTGGAGAAAGAGGAACACTCTTCCATTGCTGGTGGGATTGCAAACTGTTACAACCACTCTGAAAATCAATCTGAAGATTCCTCAGAAATTTAGAAATAGTTCTACCTGATGACTCAGCTATACTACTTTTGATCATATACCCAAAATATGTTCGATCATGCCACAGGGGCATAAGTTTCACTATGTTCATAGTGGCCTTATCTGTGAGAGCCGGAAGTTGGAAACAACCCAGATATTCCACAATAAAAGAATGGATACAGAAAAAGTAGTTCATTTATACAATGGAAAACTACTCAGCTATTAGGAATGGGAGCATCCTGAGTTTTGCAGACAAATAGATGGAACTAGAAAATATCTTGTGTGAAGTATATAAGACACGAATATGTGTGGTATGTACTCACTAATATGTAGATATTAGCCAAAAACGTACAGAATACTCAGAATACAATCCACAGAACTCAAGAAGGTTAGCAAGCTGAAGGGCTCAAGTGAGGATGCCTCAGTCCCACTTGGGAGGGAGAAGAAAAAATCAGGGCCAGTCAGAGGGAGGGAGGGACCTGGATAAGAAAGGGGGCAGGGAGGGGAAAAGGAGAACATTATCAAGTATGAAGGGGGAATAGGACTGAAACCCTGAGCATCAGGAGAAAGAATGGAAACAGGCAACCTCAGGAGGTAGGAGGTGGGCAGGGGGACCCTCTAGAGTATACCGACACCAGAGACCTGGGAGGTGAGAGACTCTCAGGACTCAAAGGAGAAATCTTAGATAAAATGCTCTATAGTGGGGAGAGGAAACCTGTAGAGTCCACTTCAAGTAGAAAGACAGAACATCAAGTGGAAAGGATGGGCTGCCATCCCACAGTTAAAAGCTCTGACCCAGAATTTTTCCAGTGTGAAAGAACTACAGGATTAAAAATGGGAAGAGAGCCTGAGGGAAAGGAGGTTTAGTGACAGGCCCAAATTGGGACCCAGCTTAAGAGGAGGCCCCAAGGCCTGACACTATTACTAATGCTATGGTGTGCTTACATACAGAAGCCTAACATGGTTGCCCTCCAAGAGGCCCAACAAGCAGCTCAAAGAGTCAGATGCAGATACTTACACTCAACCAATGGACAGAAGCCAGGGACCCCTGTGGTGGAAGTAGGGAAAAGCTGGAAAAAGCTGAGGAGAAGGGTGACCCCATAGGAAGACCAACAGTTTCAACTAACCTGGACCCCTGTGATCTTGCAGAAATTGAAGCACCAACCTGGCAACACATACTAGCTGGTATTAGGCCCCCAAAACATATACAGCAAAAGACTGCCTGGTCTGGCATTAGTGAGAGAAGATGCACCTAACCCTTGAGAAACGAGGCCTCAGGGAGCACGGAGGTCTGGTGGGGTGGTGGTAGTGAGGTAGGTATATCGTCATGGAGATGGAGGTGGGAAGGTATGGAATGAAGAACAGTCAGAGGGCAGACCTGGAGGGAGATAAAGATTGAACTGTTAAAAAAATTAAATAATAATAATAGTAATAATAATAGTAATAACAGAAATCAGACAAAATATTGAATAAAAAAGAAATACAGTTCTTCATGTTATAGTGATTTCCCTATTATAAGATTTTTCTGTTGCCAGAGCTCCCAGGGCTTAAGCCACCAGCCTGGGAGCACATATTGAAGGACCCATGGCTCCAGATGAATATGTAGAGGAGGATGGCCTTGTCGGGAATAGGTGGGAGAGGAAGTCCTTGGTCTAGTGAAGGCTGGATGCCCTAGTGTGGGAGAATTTGAGGGTGAGAAAGAAAAAGTAGGTGGGTGGGTAAGGCACATTCTCATAGAAACAAGAGGAGGGGGGTAAGATAGGGGGTTTCTGGGTGGGGGGTAATGGGGAAAGGGGATAACATCTGAAGTGTAAATAAAATATCCAATAAAAATTATTCTGTTGCTCCTTTGTCAAAGATCAAGTGACCATATATGTATGGACTCATTTCTGGATCTTCAATTCTATTCCATTGATCTTGCCTATCTCTGTGCCAATACCATGCAGGTTTTTTTTTTTTTTTTTTTTTTTTTTTTTTTTTTTATCACTACTTCTCTGTAGTACAGCTTGAGGTCACGAATGATGATTTCAGAAGAAGAAGGAGAAGGAGAAGGAGGAGGAGGAGGAGGAGGAGGAGGAGGAGGAGGAGGAGGAGGAGGAGGAGGAGGAGGAGGAGGAGGAAGAAGAGGAGGAGGAGGAAGAGGAGGAGGAGGAAGACCAAAGTGTAGGTGCTTTGGTCCTTCTTAGAAGAAGCAACAACATACTCAACCAGAGCTCTCAGGGTCTAAACCTCCAGCCTGGGAACACAAAGGGAGGGACTTAGGACTCCACCTGTATAGGCAGTTGAGGATGGCCTTGTCAAGCATCAGTGCAAGAGGAGGACCTTGGTCCCTGAAAGTTTGGATGCCCTAGTGTTGGGGAATTCGAGAGTAGTGAGGTGAGAATGAATGGATGGGTGGGAGCACACCCTCATAGAAGTAGGAGGAGGGGTGATGAGATATGGGGATTTGGGGGTGGGGATTAGAGATGGGATTCATTTGAAACGTAAATAAATAAAATATCCAATTTAAAGAAAAACAGGTAATGGGTCTGGCAATTGTAGTTGAGCAGTTGAGACTTTTTGTCAACAATTTATTACAGAGATTCCTTATAATCATCAAGGATATTATAGAAGGTATTATAGAAGGGGGCCATGGAACCTTAAAACAATATCTTCATAAAATAAAAAGGGGGGGATATGGGAAAGAAGGCATGTTTGTGTTTTTTCTTCAGGATGCTATAGGAACATGGTGGCCGCCAGAATGACTGGTGAGACACGCTGTTGCTGAGACAAAGAATGATGCTGACCTGTGCACTTGCTGAGTTCCCTGACAGGATGACTGGGAAACTGTATTAGACATATGTTCCTGACCCACCTATGTTTGCTTTTATCCCAGATGGGATAAACTGCCTCGTCTCATGTTTTTAGACCTTGTGGGACAGATAATCAAAAAGAGAAATTGTATTGTCCCTTGTATTTTTCTTAAAGGTGACCAGCTATTAGGACTCAATCATGTACTGGTCTAGAAATCAATCTAATATTGGAAATAACAGTCTACATTTGGAAGGCTGGATCTAGACATCTTCAGAGACATATTTGGAACTTAGCTTCGGTTCTCTTTAATGTTATCATAGCAAGAGATCATAGCAAGTTGGGACAGGATCTGGATTTCAAACAAGAGTTAGTACATGTTTTAAGGCTCTTTTAATTGTCAAGCTAAAATTGGTTTTGTCTCTTCTACAGTATTTATTGTAAGTTGCATTGACTGTATAATTTCTAATTGTGTTAGTGTATTGAAACCTGGAATGTCTGTTACAGGGTCTATCAACCAGCTTTTGTCTCACTGTCCTGAGTGTTAGAAAACCTTGATTCTCTGAAAAAAAGCTTGGACATGCTATAAGTGAGTTAGGCTTTAAGCAGAAGCAAAAGGGTAGTGGGCTTGATTATTGCTGGTATAACAGCTTTAATTTCATTAATTTCTAGCACCACTGCTTCTGCAATAGCATTGGCACAAGGAGTTAAGACAGCTATTTTTGTTAACCATCTAGCAAAAAAAATGTTACTAATATATTGTGTATACAAAAGGATTTATGTAAGTGTCTAGAACATCGGATTGATGCTCTATAACCTATTCAAATTATGTGAAGAATTAGGAGCAATCTCAAGTGTCATGACAAATATCATTGGAGTAGTGTTACTTTTAAAATTTACAACAACTGTCATAATTACAAAAAAAAAAAAAAATTAAAGACACCTGTAAGATATTTGGCGTAATCCTAACGCCTCTCTGGGTGTTGTAACTTGGCATAGTGAGATTATAAATTTAAAGTATGATGCTCTGTTGAGCTTTGATGCTGCAGATAAGGCTGATAAAATTATCCATGGCCTGAGGTCAGTATTTCCATTTTGGTCAAACCTCAGGAATGGCATTTATTTATTTATTTATTTATTTATTTATTTATTTATTTATTTTTGTTGTTGTTGTTTGGGGGTTTTTGTTTTAGTTTTGGTTTTTTAGTTTTCTTTTTTTTTAATTGAATATTTTATTTACATTTCAGATGCCATCTCCTTTCCCCATTTCCCCTCCCTAGAAAACCCTTATCCCATACCCCCTTCTCCTTTTTGTTTTTATACAATTTTCTTAATGTTAACCAATGGCTTTATAAATTTGGTAATGCTCAATATCAATCAAAAGTGTAACATAATATCCAACCTAGATATATCAACTATCTTTGACTGGTGGAGACATATGAACATCTGCCTCCATGTCTGGTCCCCCTCTCTCTTTCTCTCTTATCACCGAGCTCCTCCTCTCCTTCTCCTCCTCTCCTTACTCCTCCCCCGTAGCTCCTCCTACACATCACCTTTCCTGTTAAAACTTTTCTCTCAAAATACAGTTAGAGCATAACTATACCAATTTATGTCAGTAAGGTGCAAGATAGACCTAATACCATGCTCAGTTTGTTCTTAGATTCTAAGATAGGAAGCTGTCAGGAGCAAACAGGTCTCTAATCAAAATGAATATTAATACAGAAATGTTTGTAACGTCAATTCTGTGGACTTCTGACGTTTTGAAAACCAACTATCCATGTAAGGCAATCTGGACTGTTGTCTGTTAGCTCCTCTCAGCTATTTCTAAAGAAAATATAGAAAACACCCTAACAATAAACTCAAAGCCATGAATTTGCTATAGGCCCTTAACTCACAGGCTAACCATCTCAAATAAGTTAAAAAAGTTAAAGAAGGACTGGGTCTAAGCCTTGTATTCCTAAATGTGTTATACAGGTGCAATGCCTATGATAGTAACAATATTCATCTCACTTTTATATTAATAAGAAGCTCATACCAATGAAAACCTTAAATTTGAAATCAAAGTAAATTTTGTACCATTTAAGAAATTATAACTTCATCTTAATAACAATTATACATATTTCTACCAGTAGGTTATGGCTATGCAATAAATCCTAGCTAATCCTCCCTGTTCCACCAAAACCACTACCTTTCCCTAGAAAGACAGCCCAATATTAACCACCTCAGTCCCCAAGCCCAGGGAATAGGGGTGCCGACTCTTCATTAATTTTTCAAGCTGATTATGGGTGTTGAGATATTAGAAGAGGGGTTGGGGGAAGAGTAAATTGATAAGCCTCTGACACTGGGTCTTCACTGCATCCATCTGGAATTCCAGGACATCAGAGGTTTGAGCAGGTCTACTCAGCTTGCCTGATGAGTAGATATACCAAGGCTATGTATTCTGCAATATACAATTCTCACAACAAATTTTAGTATCAAGATAATTGTTTGTTTGAATTCTGGAATCTAGTCTTCTGGCGGCCTGCCTCTGTCATGTCTAATCCATATAATTCTGGGAGTTTCTATGAGGGTGTGCTCCCACCATCCTCCCATTTTTGTCTTCCTGCTCTCAAATTTTCCAACATCAGGGAATTCAAACTTTCGGGCACCTAGGCCCTCCACTTCCACTGATGCCTAACCCGTTACCCCATTTCCCCCCTCCAATTACTATGAGGGTGTGTTCCCAGCATCCTCTCATTCCCGCCTCTCTGCTCTTGAAATTCCCCAACACTAGGGAATCCAAACTTTCAGGTAGCAAGGCTGTCTACTTCTACTGATGCCTGGCAAGGCCACCTTCAACTACCTATACAGGTGGAGACATGAGTCCCTCCACCCCTTTGTGTTCTCGGGCTGGAGATTTTAGAATGGCTACTCCAGCTTGATTCTTAGGACCATTTTCTTGAAAAATTGTTTTCTAGCCTTTTACTCTAAGGTAGATTCTGTCTTTGCACTGAGGTGGGTTTCCTGTATGCAGCAAAATGCTGGGTCTCTTTTATGTATCCAGTCCATTAGCCTTAAATCCCTTAAAGACTTACAAGAGAATACAACCAAACAGGTGAAGGAATTGAACAAAATCATCCAGGACATAAAAATGAAAGTAGAAACAATCAAGAAATCACAAAGGGAGACTACGCTGGAGATAGAAAACCTAGAAAAGAAATCAGGAGTCATAGACACAAGCATCACCAACAGAATACAAGAGATAGAAGAGAGAATCTCAGGTGCAGAAGATACCATAGAAAATATCAACACAACTGTCAAAGAAAATACAAAATGCAAAAAGTTCTTAACACAAAATATCCAGGAAAGCCAGGACACAATGAGGAGACCAAACCTAAGGATAATAGGTATAGATGAGAGTGAAGATTCCCAACTTAAAGGGCCAATAAATATCTTCAACAAAATTAAAGAAGAAATCTTCCCTAATCTAAAGAAAGAGATGCCCATAAACATACAAGAAGCCTATAGAACGCCAAATAGACTAGACCAGAAAAGAAATACCTCCCATCACATAATAATCAAAACACCAAGTACACAAAACAAAGAAAGAATATTAAATGCAGCAAGGGAGAAAGGCCAAGTAACATATAAAGGCAGACCTATCAGAATTACACCAGACTTCTCACCAGGTACTATAAAAGCTAGAAGATGCTGGACAGATGTCATACAGACCCTAATAGAACACAAATGCCAGCCCAGGCTACTATACCCAGCAAAACTCTCAGTTACCATAGATGGAGAAATCAAGATATTCCATGACAAAACCAAATTTACACAATATCTTTCCACAAACCCAGCATTACAAAGGATAATAGCAGGAAAGCTCCAATACAAAGAGGGAAATTATACCCTGGAAAGAGCAAGAAAGTAACCCTCTCCCAACAAATCCAAAAGAAGATAGCCATACAAAGATAACTTTACCTCTAATAACAAAAATAACAGTAGACAACAATCCCTGTTCCTTAATATCTCTTAACATCAGTGGACTCAGTTCCCCAATTAAAAGACATAGGCTAATGGACAGGAATGGCATTTATAGCTTGATCATGCTAGCCCTTCTTGTCCTGGGAATACTTTTATTCCTGCCCATCATGTTAAAAGTTGTCTCTAACTACATCAACAGGCTGGCAGTCAAAGCACATGACTTGAAACTGAAAATGGACTCCCAGACAGAGTTATTAATTTAACAGGCTGGCAAGCCACACATGGGTAAGATTCTTCACAGAGCCTTACCAACATAAGTCAGAAGTGCATTGCTTATGACAATGCATATTCCATACTGGGTAAGGAAGGTTTTCTTGTCAGAATAGCCTAAGACAGGCTCAGTCTGGTTTATGTAATAAAAGGGGGGAGATGTAGAGAGCTTTTGGGGCTGCCTGGCAGGAATCTGACATTAGCCAAGGACAAGGATATAGGCTGCTTGGAAGGAATCTGACATAGGTCAAGGACAAGGAAATGGACTGCAGGCTGGAATCTGACATTAGGTTGAAACAAAAAAGAAATTTCAGACAGGAATCTAAAGCTTAGGCTAGAACAAAGAAGAAATTATAGGCAGAAATCTAAATCTTAATTTAGAACAAAGAAGTAGGCTTCAAGCATGAAATGACTTTGGGCTAGGATAGGAAAGTAGGCTCAGATGTTTTGGTTATCCTGATAAGCCATTAGAAATAGTGATCACGGGACTCTGTTTATTGTTGTGCCTGTTCTTTGACTATCTGGGTTTATTGTCTTGCATGTTCCTTGACTATTTGCATCTATTGTTTTGCTAGTTCCTCAACCTAGAACTGATTTTAATACTTACATGTAATTTAAAAGTATAAAGGCAAAAAAGGAGGAGGAGGGATGGGATAGGGGATTAATGGGGGGGGGGTGAAGAAGGGGGATGGCATCTAAAAGGTAAATAAATAAAATATCAAATAAAAAATGTGTATGTACATAGTATGACCACATCTACTAATTTGGAATATGATAAAGAATTTGAATGTGATAAGAATCAACTAGATCAAAATTTTATCATCAATAAAAATTGAATGTATACACATGGAAAATTTTATTTTCTAAAATTAGAAGAAAAATTCCCAAATCTAATTAGCAAAATGGATATTTAAATACAAAATACAATTAAACCCCAAAATACATGAGGAGAAAACAAAGTGTCTAGAATGCACTCAAGTTTTCCAAACTCTACAACTATATTCAAAGTTCTAAAAGAAATCTGCTATTATTCTGAAAGCTTTACTTTAAATGTTTGACTTGGTTCATGACCCTTTTAGCTTTCAACGTTCTTTCTTTCTCCTACATACCTAACGCTTTAACTAGAAAATGTCATTCCTAGGGTATTGATTCTGTCTTTTTAACACTCTAAACATATGTATAGCCATTTCTTATCCAAGACTGGAAACATTTGTGTTACACTTTTATTGAACAGATTATTATTTGTCATTTTTTAAAACTTCTTCCCATGCTTAAACTTAGTCCATGATTTATAGAATTTATCTTTAAATTGTATCCAATAAAACTACTATGTTCTGTGTATGCTATTTCGTAATTAAATTTTTATCATTTTCTGAATGTGTTAATTCACCTGCCACTATTTAAATCCAGATATTCTGTCTTGTAGTTTATTTATTCTATTTTTCAGGCTTTCCATTGAGTTTCAAATTTTATTTTGCTTTCATTTATACAATTTTGATTTGATGGTTTTCAGTGTGCATATATTTTCCATTTTATATTTACTATTTCTAATATTTGTTTGTTTGTTTGTTTTGAGACAGAATGTTTCTATGTATCCCTAGCATCCTTGGAATTCACTATATAGACAAGATTGGCCTAAAACTCAATGAGATTTGTTTGCCTCTGCAGCTCAAATTCCAGGATTAAAGGTTTGTTCCATCATGCCTACATTCAGTGTTTATTTAATTCAATAATTAATTCTGAATTGACTTCCATTTCAATCAACTGTTATGCTCTCCTCAAAGTAGTTCAGGAACTTATTCATGGATTCTTATTTATTTATTTTTTTTTTTGTTAATCACACATATTTTTATTTTTTAATTTTTTCTATATTTATATTCATTCAATTTTACTTTTAAATCAACTACTGTTAGATTAGAAACACTTAGAGGCATAATGTTTCCTTGATATTTTCATTTATCTTTCATTTCTGAGTTGGAAGTATTTTATATTGGATCTGCTTATCAGTTGGACTTTTAAAACTCATTTGTACACTTTTAGTGTAAATACATGCAATGTACAAAATATCACAGTAAGACTCAAGGATAGCATTCACATACTCATTTCAATAAATGCAGAAAGGACCTCTGATAAAGTGCATTCAGAATTGAAATTCTGAATAAATTCTGAATAAAAGGAAGGTACTGTAACACACAAAGGGTGTATATGACAACTATATAAGCAACATTATACTAACCAGAAAGAATATTCAAAGCAGTTCCACAAAACTCAGTTATGAGGCAACTTTCTTAATCTTTATTCAATATCATTCTTGAATTCTTAGGAATAGGAGTAAGACAAGAGAAATAAATAAAATGAAAGCAAGTAGGAAAGACATAAGTATATCATTTTACAAATAATATAATACTGAACATAAAGAACCCTGATAAGGTCTCCATCAGAAGACTTTTATATTTAGTCAAAAGTTTCTGAAAAAAAGTAACAAGATACAAAGTTGATATATCAAAGCCACATAAGCATATCTCCTATCTCCCCATACCCTAATAACTAACATGCTCCAAAGCAGTGGTTCTCAGTCTGTGAATTGCAAACCCCTTTGGTGGAGGTTACATATCAGATTTCTACCCTATTACGTATTTACATTGCAATTCGTAACAGTATCAAAATTACAGTTATTAAGTAGCAACAGAATAATCTTTTTCCTCCCCTTTTGTTAAGTACGTTTTTTTTCCCTTTTATTTGGAGGGGGGAATATTCTACTTAATTGTTTCAGATGTTATTCCCTTTCCCCATTTCCCCCTCCCTCCAGGAATTCACTATCCAGTCCACCCTCCAGCTGCTTCTAAGCGGGTGTGCCCCCACCCATCCACCCACTCCTCTCTCTGAACCCTTGAATTAAATTCCCTAACACTGGGGCATCCCACCTTCAGAGGACCAAGGACATCCTCTCCAACCAATGCCTGAAAAGGCCATCCTTTACTGCGTATACAGCTGGAGTCATAGGTCCCTCCATGTATGCTCCCAAACTGGAAGTTTAAACCCTGGGAGCTCTGGTTGGTTGGTATTGTCCCTCTTCCATTGGGGCTGCAAGCCCCTTTAGCTTCTTCAGTCTTCTCTCTATCTCCTAAATTTGGGAACCCAAATTTACATCATTGAACTGATGTTCAATGGTTAGCTGTGAGCATCCGCCTTTGTGTATGTCAGGCTCTGGCAGACCTCTAAAGAGACAGCTCCTTAGAGCATGCACTTGTCAGGCTCCTGTCAGCATGCACTTGAGATGAATCCCCAGGTAGGGCAGCCTCCAGACAGCCCCTCCTCCAGTCTCTGCTCCACTCTTTGCCTGTATATTTGCTCCCTTGAGTATTTTGTTACTCCTAAGAAGTACCAAAACACTCATACTTTGGTCTTCCTTCTGCTTGAGCTTCATGTAGTCGGTGAGTTGTGTCTTGAGTATTCTGAGGTTTGGGGCTAACATCCACTTATCAGTGAGTGTATACCATGTGTGTTCTTTTGTGATTGGGTCACCTCACTCAGGATGATATTTTCCAGTTCCATCCATTTGCCTAAGAATTTCATGAACTCATTGTTTTTAATAGCTGAGTAGTACTCCATTATGTAAATGTACCACATTTTCTGTATCCATTCCTCTGTTGAAGGACATCTGAGTTCTTTCCAGCTTCTGGCAATTGTAAATAAGGCTGCTATGAACATAGTGGATCATGTGTCCCTATTGTATGTTGAAGCATCTTTTGGGTATATTTTTAATTTTCTTTATTGAAATTTGAAAGTATTTCCTCAACTCTTCTCTACTCTAGATAATATTTATTTCTGAATGATAGAAGTTATATCTGAATTTCTGAATTGACAATACCTTCCACATATTTTATTTTTATTTTACAGTGAGATTTTTTTCTGCCCTTTCTGTTTGGTTATTTTTCAGAATATTTGTTTCCTTACTGAAACCTTCTTCTTATTAGTCATGTTCTTATCCATATTATATTGATGATATATGCTCACTCAGTTTTTTGAACTTTTCATCTGTGTTTCTGATTTTCTTCTTTATTCCTCAGATTGATTTCTTTATTTTAATCATGTGTTCTTTGCTATCCACTTGAAGTAAATACGTGTTTTTATTATTATTATTATTATTATTATTATTATTATTATTATTTCATTATGCTCTGGATTTTCTCCATTTAAAATCTGAAATTCTTGCATTGATTTTTCATGTTTCTTGTATTTTTGTGTTGTGAATTGAGCATCTGTTGGCATTGATTTCTTGTCCAGCTTATTTTGTGCTGGGTATGTATATGTCTTCTTAGTAAATAGCCTATTTATAGGGGATTGATATTGAATACTATTCAGGGATGAGAAAACAACTTCCTGTAAGAGCCTATACTTCTTGACTATTCTCCATGACAGTTTTCCATGTCTCACCCTATGGCATTGATGTTTCCTGGCAACAGACTTCATAGTCAGAGAGTGATAAAATTGCACTCTCTACTATAAACCAGGCTTGCCATATGTCATTGTTTTTGGTGACTAATCTTTTCACATTTTTGTTCCTGAACACAAGAAGTCACAAGTTTTCCCAATAGCCTAATGATACATCTCATCATTTCATAGTATTTTGTTTAAGTAAGTAATTAAGGTATTTTTTAGGTTGTTCTTTTATTCTCTATGTTCAAGCAATAGGCACTAGTTCCCACAGTCAACAACAGTTTGTCAAAACACTCCATTGCTGTAAGGTCCCAGTTCTAGAGACAGAAAGTAAAGAATCTCAGAGTGTTACACTAGTAGCATGATGATTTCTTTAGTATTATTTTCTACTTGTTTGCCTCTCAGTCTTTCACTTTAAAACACCATTTAAAATTGAAAGTACATTTTGCAAGTTTATAAATTTCTTAAAGGTAACCCCTTTATTAAAGAACAAAGTAAATTATATACTACTAACATATAATGGCATAGAATATACTTTACCATTCCAAAAGAGAGTAATGGGGCAGAGAGTGGTGCTGAAATACTGGTTCAAAGCATGACTAGAACACAACAAATAAATGCAGAATCCTATACCTTTCTATCTGATGTCAAGCACTTAGATGACTCCTCCCTTCCAGTTTTGGTGCCTGAAATGAATATCTCTCACTGGGGCTGGTACCATGTCATTAATAGGCTCTTTGGCTGATAACCCAAAGCTCTTGATTTTCAACATCTTGGGGGTCTCTACTGCAACCTAGAATTCACAGTCACAGCTTCATGCAATTACCTATCACAGTCTTTTAACCTCTTGAGGCCAGTATATTTCTGAAACCATGAAAGAAGAATGTACCATCCCTTAACTCTGAATCCTTCATGCCTCTACTACTACCACTGTATAGACAACATTCCACAGTCTTGTTGTAAGGTTGGGAAGGACCTTAGTGCTCTAAATCAAATAGCAGCAATACTCGTATACAGTTGCTTTTTAATAGTGACTTTAGATGTTTTCTTATGATGTTGCCTTGTGGTATCTTACCCTAGGGCACTCTTTCCTTTGTCCTCATACAAAGTAGGCTCCCGCTTCATGGTCTAATCTTTTAACAACTGAAATTTTTTCTTCTGGCATATAACTTGATTGTAATACTACGCTCTGTAGTGCTTTTCCTTTCCAATATTTACATTTTGCATTTATTTTTGCCCCACCTGGTTTTTCATTATAAACTTGTGTAGGCATTATAATAATAGTCATGCCACAGACTAAGCATTGTATAGCCTTCAAATTTTCTCTTTCAGTGAAATTAGTCCATCCCATTTAACATATGCTCAGGGAAGTTATCAGAACATGGAAAGGAGGCAGCCAGAATTTTTTTTTGTATCCTTTTTTAAATTTAATTTTTATTTGATTTATTTTATTTATCCACCTTATATCCTGATTGCTGCCACCTCGTACCACAATCCCCTTCTCTCTCCTCTAAGAAGATGGATCTTCTCTCACCCTTACCCCCTGCCTGGGTAGCCCCCCTAGCCAGTATATCAGGTTTCTGTGGAGCTAGGTGCATTCTCTTTTACTGAGGCTAGACAGTGTAGCCAAGCTAAATGAACCTATCCTAGACACAGGCAAGATAGCCTGTGTCTAGCTAGCTAGCCCCCACTCCAGTTGTTTGGAACAACGCATGAAGCCTGAGCTGCACACGACAGCCAGATTCTTATTCAAAATATCACATACCTATATTTTATTTCAGTTGTTTTTAAAAATCCTTGCTTTATTTTGAACATTCTTGGTTTAGACCTCTATAGTCTTCAATATTCTTAGCACTACATGGTT
The DNA here is from genome assembly GCF_011762505.2 of Arvicanthis niloticus. Lineage (NCBI taxonomy): Eukaryota > Metazoa > Chordata > Mammalia > Rodentia > Muridae > Arvicanthis > Arvicanthis niloticus. The sequence goes on from NW_023046264.1 coordinate 53,062, forward strand.
CTAGGCTCTTATTAGAAGGTCTGTTAAGCAGTACTTCAACTTTTAATGATGTTTTGCTATTGTTATTTTGTTCAAAGTTTCAAAGACTTAAAAATAATATGGTCAAGACCACCACTCACTACCACAACAGCCCATTCTGTGGTACCAATTTCAGTATTATTTACATTTTTATGACTGTGATAAAATAGCACATGAAGGCAATTCATACAATGAAGAATTCAGTTGGATTACAGTTGCAGAGGGATAAGATGTTTTATGATTAAGAAGCATGACAGAGGACAGGTAAGATAGCTTCAGCAGGAAGTTGAGAGATCAAATCTTCAACTTTGAGCATAAAAGAAAGAGCAAACTGAATATGAAATGAAATGAAAAAAAGAAAGTGATAGACTCTTTCAGTGTACACACACAAAAAAAGCTTCACTAAAGTCTGTCTTGTTAAATATAAGGGACTATAAGATACAAACTTTATCTCCACAAAGAGCCCATGAGAATAAATTTGTACCACTGTATGTTTTCTAATAAACAATGAATAGATTAGCATATAACAAACATCATTGTAAATTTGTAAAGTATTTCGCAGGCTCACACTAAGGACCTATTTTCTAGAAACCAGCCATTGTATTGAGTGGATTCCAACCACATCATAAGGTATCAGGTGGGTGTCACAGTTGCTTTATCAATTAAACCTGTCTTTACTTAATTCCCATTAAGTGCTAGTATATCACAAAAAGAATCCAGATGGCTAGAGTCCCCCTTTTGGACTCTTTTAAGTTGAGATGAGACATATGAAGCAAAGAAGCTAGTCAGTCATATTGTCCTCTTCTGATACCTTTGAATAATGACTCAATATTCAGGTATTTGCTTTATAGAATAATGTCTGCATTGCTATCCAATATTACTTAAGAGAAAACTTAAAAAACAAAAGGATTAGATTCAAATACAGTTTAAATAAAATGCCTCATATACATTCCAAATTAAATTCATCTTTGTTTATTCAAAACACACTGGAAACTTCAGAAATCATTGTGCCCTCTGAGATCTTGACATTATAAAATAATCCTGATTGTATTATCAAGCTTGAAAGAAATACCTAAAATGATGTTATTAGAAAGATTATAGTACTTTGGAAAGCCAGATTACATAGTTATTATTCTTGTATTATGAAATAATTGACATAGCAAATTTTATAATTAAACATGGGGAGAATGATTATATTACTAGAATATATTTTAGAATAGTCTCAAATGAATATTTAAAGTTTAATTTAATACAAAACCAAGAAGTTTATTATAACCAAAATATGCTCTCAGAAGTGAATGTTTCTGTGTACATTAGACAGAGGGTTAAAGGAGGAGAGAGAGAGAGAGAGAGAGAGAGAGAGAGAGAGAGAGAGAGAGAGAGAGTTAATAATTGAGGGATGAAGAGATGAGATGAAAGGAAACTTAGGAACTTAAAAAATACTGATAATACTTTGTATATTTATATAGGTCATTTTTTCTAAAGTATAGACTGTGAGGTACAGAGCCATGCAATTTCTAACTCATCAATTAAAGTTTAGTCAATTTCAATGACTACATTTAAAAAAATGCTATTTTCTAGAGCTTAAGTGCTATGTATGTTTCCAGAAAGACCTTTGAATAGAATTTTGCTCAGTTCAGTGAACCCTTGCTGTCAGTAATGCTCCTAATAGTGCTTTTGGTATCCTTAAGATAATATTATTGTCAGGATTCAATTGTTCTTTCATTTTATGGGGTGATTAATCAGTGACTGACAAGCCTAATGAGACGATTTACTGTGTGCAACATGCTAGTACTATCTAACAGTATTGTGGCTTAAAATATCTTTTTAGCAGTACTATAAGAAGAATGATATTTTATAGAAAATTCAGTTTACCTTGCTGCAATTGCTGCATGCATATGTGACGAGGTTTTATTAGGGCAGAAGATACTACCTTTGGAAGTATAAATATATTGCTCTAATGGTTTTATGGTGTCTCACAACACCTCAGTGTTTCTGCTCTAAAGGTTTGATGGTTTTTCAAATTGGCAAAGATAGATTATTGCATATGTATAATTTTTTATTGTATTCAGAATGTAGTGCATTTCAAGTGTGTAGATTTATGCTTTGATGAAAAGAGTTTTTTTTCTCTTTCTACTTGTTCCCAACAGAGGTAATTCATAACTGGATATCATAATCAGAAGAGAAATGGCATCTGTTAAAAAATATGGTGCTTGGTTACAAAGTCAACATAAAATCCTATATTTTTTTAGACACTGAAAATATCTAAGAAAAACCAATGCTCATTTCTTCCTATGATATGGCATTGGCTAACCTTCTGAACACATTTTTTTTTCACATAGAAATATCTTCTAAAGTGTTAGACTTCAGACTAGATAATTATACTGTATATTTGCCTTTTAGAATTTCAATTAGGATCTGTTAATCTTGAACTTGTGAAACATACTTTGTATGCAGAAGAAGAAAGTGGAATTACAGGAAGTATTCAACCATTCTTTCTGTTCTTGATAAAATGATGAAATAATGTACAAAGTGCTTTCCTTCATTTTCTGAGATTTCTTTTAGAAAATGAGGCTTTCTATCACATAGAAAGCCATAAATTTCTGAGAAGACATCCTAGCCTCTCTTGCAGAATATGGATTGCACCAGAGCCCAGTGCTTTCCTGAGGTTTAAAAGCCAAATGACAGTCTGGAAAATACCATCTTATTTTTATTTTAAATATCCTAAATCAGCATTTTGAATTAAATACATCTTTAGGTACTTTGTAATTTAGTGGATGCATGTTTTCTACTCTAAACTTCAAGCTGAAATATTAACATGATGTGTATGGAAACACCGATAAGAAGCCTTTAGAATATTTCCATGAGAAAGTATATTGATTTGAAGCACTAGTACCAGATGTAAAAAATTTAAAATGCCAACAAAGATGTAAGTTAGAAATTCTCCTTTTAGATTTAATTTTTTATCATGCTATAGCATATTTGTTATTTCTGTATTTTATAATCTTACAAATATTCTTCTAGATACATTCTGCAACCACATTCATAGTGCCTCTAGAACCCAATAGAACTGGTCTGCTTCTGACATCTTCAACTTGCTACTTCTTGTGTAAAAGTTTCCTTCCTGTTTGAAACATTTCACCTTCTAAGAAGCTCCTTAAAACAAAAATCAAACTACTCAAAAGAAATCCAGGAAGTCCCTGAAATTTGGCAAATTCACTAGGTCCCTCTGTCTAATGAGTAAACAATAAAGACTGATGAAAGATACTTGGAGAAAAATCCATGCTGCAAAGAAGACACTCTCATATAAGCACAGCTTCCTGGAAGAAGCAGAGAGCAGCCATTCAGGCTGTAAAGAAACAGACCAGATTACCAGCCTGGAAGGGATTTAGACACATTGAGATACCTAAATGGGATACTCTATTCTGTTGAGCTGACTACAAGATGCACAGTATGTTCCAGATTTCCAGCTTTTGTAAGTTAATGCCCTTGCTGGGATCAAATTTGGAGGTTCAGCTCTCTTTGAATCTTTTCTACTTCTAACTTTCTCTAAGTAATCATAAAATAATATGTTGACTCACCAAGGTAAACTTTGGTGATATGTGTACTTTGGTGCATGGTGGAGTGGAATCACTATATGGGGTGACAAGATGAGTATGTGTCTTCTCTCCACCCATACTTCAAATCATCTGCCAAATACATCTGACTCTAATTGGAAATACAATGTGACTCTGGGTATTGGTTATTGAATTATACATTTATATTAAAAGAAAACAGGAGGAAGATGGTTACTTTTAAAAGGTGTTTGAGAATGTACATGGCAATTGCTCTTTGCAATATGAAAGTAATTATAATTTAGATATATGTTTTATAAAATTATGCAAACTTGTTCTGTAGGAAAATACCTAGAATCCTAATTCTTCATGCACTTCATTTTATTCTGTGATGTTTCCCTTGATCTTTCACTTTAATATTTATCAATAATATTTCCAAGTTCGCAAGTCACTTGCCCAAAATATATTAAAATTTATATTAGTGCTCAGTCACTTAACTGAAATCAGTTTTAGTATCACTAGCATATTTTCAATCACTGATTTCCATGAAGTATAATGGCTGTGCAATGAACATCACACTGCAGATTGATTGGTTCTACTTCTGGGTGTAGAGCCTAAAGAAGCTGTTAGTGAAGGAGCCAAGAGAGAGGATCATGAGTAATGCAACACAGTTTTGCAGATACCATGCATTGTGGAAGGAATTTGTCTGCCTGCTGAGGACACAGAGGTTAATGGCATGTCTTACCCAATGCAGTGGACAGAATTTAAAAGAAGGAAATTTGGCAGTGCATGGTTTTGTGAAAAGATCCATCACTTACACTTCTCAGAGTCCTTATTTTAAAGAAATTAATACAATAAGAATTAAGAACAGAGAGAAATAATCAGACAAAAACAGAAATATGTGTCAACTATGCAGAATAATCAAGAATGTCTTTCAACTTAAAAGATCACCTTTTGATTACAATTATTAGAAACTAAAAATATAATTCATTTAACAATTGATGTTAAAAATAATCAAAAGTAATTGATTCAGTCTTGAAATTAAGGACAAGAGAGGCAGAATGAGAAGAGAATATTTCAGAATGTAACTGAGTCCTAGAATTCCCTAGTTACTCTTAGCTTTAAAATAAGCACAGGTTGAATTTATTTTTAAATAACAGTTTGCCAGTTTAAGTGGGAGATGAGACAATTATTTAGGGAAAAAATTCTACTTTTTCTTAGCTACTTTAATTTTTTTCTGTTACTGTAGAATTCAACTTGTTATCTCAGAAAAGTCTGTGCAATAGGTAGCCTTATTTTTAAAAATATTTTGAAATCTAGTATCTCAAGTGAATCAAAGCATCATGAACAAAGTAAGGTTTTAAAAAGATTTTTGTTTGCAACAAATATCATTAATAGTTATAAAAAATAGTCCAAACTGATTAATTTTCTGCTGTCTCAGTCACTGTTTTATTTCTGTGAAGAGACACAATGACCAAAGCATCTCTTATAAAAGAAATAATTTAGTTAGAGGATTGCTTAGAGTTTCAGAAACTTCATCTTCAGCAGAGAACATGCAGCCAGGCAAGTTTGGTAATGACCTACATCCTGATCTACAAACAGAGAGGGTTTGGCAGGCAAGGGAGGGAGAGAGGAAGGGGGAAAGAACTGGGAGAGGGAGGGGGAGAGGGCGAGAGACTTGTCTACCAAGGATTTTTGAGACCTCAAAGCCCACCCCTAGTGACACATTTTCTTCAACAAGGCCCCACCTACTCTAAGACAGTCACACCTTATCCCTTTCAAATAATCCTGCTCCTTGATAACTAAGCATTTCAATATGTGAGGCTATGGGGCATTCTTATTCAAAACACTACCTCTGCTACATCTTTTTAAAGGAGTCTTTCCATCAATGGATTATTCACTTAGCCATTTTTTGAGAGTTTTCAAGTTTAGTGTATGATTGGATCTTATTGTCCCCCACTTTCAACTATCTCAAATCTTAACCTGCTTCCCTTCCAGTTCAACTTACTGTTCTTTCATTTTTTTTTTTTTGCCTGTGTACACAATTTTGTGTTGCTCAAATATTTTAAATATTGGTCAAATTATTGAGTGATATACTTTTAGAGAAAATTGGCTTTCATTCTCCTAGCAGCTATTCAAATACTCCACAATCACCATCTCTTCCACATCTGGGGGTTAGATTATACTCCTACCTTTCTCTCCATCCTAAGTTTGGTCTAACTTGTGCTTTCACAGGCTTTCTGCATGCTCACAAAAAATTGCACGAGTTCATGTGTAACTTTATTACTATTTCCAAAAGAAAGATACCTCCCATGCTCATAAATTGAAGTAATATGTTGAAAGTGTCCTTTCTACCAAAAGCAATCTACAAGTTCAAAACAACCATCATTATAATTTTAACACTTTTTTACTGAAATTAAACATCATCATCATCATCATCAACAATACAACAAGCTCTTAAATTCCACAAGAAATTTTAAAAAATTCCAAGATGTCCAGAACAATATTGTACAACAAAATGTTACTGGAGATTTCAGAATCCTAGGTAGCAAGAAATAAAAACAATGAACAAGTTTGGTACTGGCATAAAATCAAACTTGTTGATCAATGCAATAGAATTGAGAGCACAAATATAGATGCACACTCTTCCAGTTCTGACTTTCACAAAGAATACAACAATGCACGTTGAAGAAAAGAAAGAATCTTCAACAAATAGTGATGGTCAAACTGGGTAACTACATATACAGGAATGAAACTTGAACCCCATGTCTTCACATACATAAAAACTCAAGTTCAGATGGAACAAGGACCTCAATGTAAGACCTGATAATGTGAATTTGATAGAGGAAGAAGTAGAGAAAATTCTTGAACTCATTGGCATAAGAAAGAACTTTCTGAATAGGACTTCAAAACCACAAACATAAAGAACAACAATAAACAGGACCTCATGCATCTAAAATCTTCTGCCTAGCAATAGACTACATTGCTTGAGTAAAGAGGTAGCTAAAAGAATGGGAAAAGAAATTTACTAGCTGTACATCTAGCAGAGCATTAGTACTTAGAATATATAAAGAACTCAAAAAATAAAACAGCACTATTTTAAAAATAGGGTATAAAACTAAAGGGAGACCTCTCAGAAAATCAAATACAAATGTCTGGGAAATACTTAAAAATATTCATCATCCTAAGTCATCAGGAAATAAAAATTAAAACAACTTTGAAAGCTCATATCTCCCCAAACACTAGAATGAAAATCACTAGAATGGAAATGCCTAATAATGACAAATACTGGTATGTGTGTTGGAATGCAAGTAGCTAAAACCAGTGTGTTATCAGTGTGGAACTCCATCAAAAGACTACATATAGTTTTATGAACCAGCTATACCATCTGAGATATATACCCAAAAGATATTCCATATCTCAATCTAGAGGCACAAGTTTGGCTTTGCTCATTGGTGGTTTGTTCCTAATCATCAGGAAATATAAATAAAATAGACAGCCATCAATTGATAAATGAATTATGAAAATGTAGGAAATATTACATAATGAGTATGATTCAGCTGTTAAGAAAAAAATAATTACAAAATTCACAGATAAATGGATGAAACTACAAACAATTTTTCTGAATAAGTGTGATGGTTTGTATATGCTTGGCCCAGGGAGTGGCACTACTACAGGGTATTGCACTGCTGAAGAAGGTGTGGCCTTTTTAGAGTAGGTGTGTTACTGTGGGTATGGGCTGTAAGACCCTCATACACTGTCTAGAAGTCAGTATTTTCCAGTAGCCTCCAGATGAAGGAGTAGAACTCTAAGCACCTAACTGCCTAGATGCTGCCATGCTCCTACCTTGATGACAATGGACTAAACCTGTAAATCTGTAAGCAAGCTACAGTTAAATATTATACTTCTAAGAGTTGACTTGGTCATGGTGTCTATACATAGCAGTAACACCATAACTAAGACAATAACATCACTAAGACTGAGAAAGAGAAAGTCAAATGTTTTCTCAAAAATGTTGATATTCAGTGAGTCTTCATATATTGTGTTTCATTTGGAATACCCATAGAAGTAAGAAAATTATTAGCAGCCATGGTGATGGATTTTATGGTAAAGGAGTTAGAATGTGCTACCATAAATAGTAAAAAAGAAATAATGAAATATGGTGTAGGAAGCTGCTGTTAGCGGTGGTATAATTCGCCATTCCAAGATGGCACGGACATCGTGTCCTTCCCACTAGTAAACAATTAACTGCGCAGCTGCAAAGGCAGAAAGCCCGCCAAAGTCACTGGCCAATCCCGAGGCGTAATATTGGGTAATGAGTGAACAGCCAATCAGAAGTGAATACGTCACTCTAGGGTGTATTTAAGCTAGGCCTCTTCCTGTCTTCAGCCCTTCCGCATTCTTCACGTCTGTGATACAGAGTAAAGCCTCATTTGTAGTAACTACCCGAATACTGTCTCTCATGTCCTTTTTCGCGGGCGAAGGGGACTCGAGAGGTGCGCGCAACAACTGGAGCCGAAACCCTGGAGTTTCAAGGCAACGCGGAGCCCCCAAGTTTTGGGTGGGTTAAAAGACTACAGGATTGAGGTACACCTTTGGAAGATATGCCTGGAATGGCGTTTTGGCAAGCGGATTTAAACTCACCTCTGCCGCTCCACTAGCTAGCCTCTTGCTTGCATTGCATTGTTTTTAACTTATTTGCGTTGTGAGAAAGAGGGCCACTCTAGCATACCAGAACCAGAGTGTGTTAGCCGGCATCAGGCCAAAGGGTCTGGGGGTCAGGCCAAAGAGCCTGGAGATATAGAGTACTCAAAAGGAACAAGGGCTACTGCAGAGTCCATTAAGCTTAAGGAGAGAGTGGAGCTCAAAAGGACCCCCCTGCACCCCATTAAGGAGCCTGACTCTATAGAACTGGGCAGCTCCGAGGAGGAGAGCATAGAGGAGGAAGTAGCCGCTTGTGCAAAGGATAACCGTGCTGAGATAAGACTAAGAAAAGGCAGAGCCAGAGCAAGGGAGCGTGGTGTGAAAGACAGGCAGAGGAGAGAGACAGTTTGCTCTGTGAAATGGCATACCGCGGCAGACACACGGGGAGTGCGAGCTTAGAGCAAGCAATGCCAGTGATAGAACAGATGATCTTTGAAAAATGCCACAGCTGAATGCCGTACAGCCATTGTCCCTCATAGGAACAAGAGGCTACAAGATTGGCTAAGGGCCTGCTGTGGCCCGGGAAGGGAGGCTGTTTGTGCTTATTCCACAGGTGAAAACAATGCAATTTGGGTCCCTACGCGGCTGGTTTAGATTGTGAAGAATGAAGCTAGGTTGCAAGATTACGGCCCTGAGTCTCCTGATACTGAAGTTCGATTTGGCGATAAGTATAACACTGTGGGACATAGTTAGATCTTGCCAGTACATTCAAATGCTGAAGTACTGCCTTGATTACAGCTATTGAGTGTCACTTGGTTGCCCTGGCCTCAGGCGCATCTGACGACAGCCTGGGTCATAAATGCTACAAGTATTCCATTAGATTTTACACTTTGTTTTGTGGCAGTAAAACTTTATAGCATAAAGGTAATCTATGGTGTGTTTAGAAGTTAAAATCAAACATGAAAGGTTCACAATTTAAGAGTAAAACACGCCAATTCAGGAGCCAAGCAGAGAGCAGGCAGAGGGAGGTTAAGTGCATTTACATTTGAATTAAGACAATGCAGACTGCAGCAACAGTCTGTGGGCTAAAAGTTATGTTTATGCTACAGAAATAAAATTATGCCTGCTTCCCTCCATGAGTATAGCTGTGCCTGCTGATAGAGTATGGTTCAGGTTGTTTTAATTCCTCTGTATTTGGAGTTGTTGAGGATGAGATGCTTTGGATTCCACTAATGTATGTAACAATTATTAGAGAATAAGGTTGGCTTTTATCCAATATTCTCATTGGACAAAATAGATTGGTTATTAAATTAATCCAAATAAAGTTCAAATTTAAGATTTATACAGCCTAACTTGCCTACTCTAGCTGCCATTTCAGTAAATACTTATAGAATTTATAGATATAAAAAGATGTTTTTAATCCCTTTACATTTCTGGTAAAGGTGAGAAATTTACAGTTAGTAAATATTCATAATTTTAAAGAGCCCATGAAGCGATATTTGTTAAAAATAATTGGTTCAGAAAATGGTTAATTGTTTTACATTATAATATATAAATATTGTTGTTGCTTTAATACAAAAAATTGAGGTTAAATCTATTAGTGTATTATTCATTGTGTGATACTTTATTAGTGGATTTCTCTAAAGAAATTTTTTCTGCAAGCCATTGCTCCAATATAACGAGCTTTAAAAATTTTTAGAGTACTTGTTACTCCAAAAAAGGATTCAAAGACAGTGTCTTTTAATATTTGAGACAAGTTGGCCAGAGAGAAGGCTAGATTTACAATTTAAAAATATAAAAGCTAAACTCCCAGCAACCACATGTTGGCTCACAACCATTTGTGGTGGGGATCTAACACCATCTTCAGGCTTGGGAGTGTACATACAAAAAGAAAATAGTTTACTTTAATCTTGATTGCTCTTTGTGATTTTTAAAAGTTGTTAAGAGATATTATTGGCTAAAACC
>NW_023046265.1:0-25000 GCF_011762505.2 Arvicanthis niloticus
GAGGAGCAGGAGGAGCAGGAGGAAGGAGGAGCAGGAGGAGCAGGAGGAGCAGGAGGAGCAGGAGGAGCCAGAGGAGACACCAAGTACAATTTATATCACCCATTGAGTTCATTAGTGTTTCTGTTGCTGTGACAGACACCATGACCAAGGCAACTCTTATAAAGGACATTTAATTGGGGCTGGCTTACAGGTTCAGAGGTTCACTCCATTATCAAGATCTCGGGAACATGGCAGCATTCAGGCAGGCATGGTGCTGGAGGAGCTTAGAGTTCTACATCTTGTTCAGAAGGGAACAAGGAGAAGACCGGCTCTTCAAGCAGGTAGGAGGAAGGTCTCAAACCCCACCCCCACAGTGACACACTTCCTCCAACAAGCCCACACCTACTCCTTCCCCACCTCACCCCCAGTGGAAGCCATCAATTGCGGAGAGCCAGGAACCACAGGAGATGGGCATGCCACACGACAACACAGATGTGGTCTGCCAGCTCTGTGCCACACGATTCTGTATGTCCACGGTCTATCCTCCAATCACAAATCAGCCAGGAATGAAACCGCTCTTGAGACAGGTTGACCTAGGTGCTCAGGGCCTCTGTAGCCAGTGGCAGAGTGAGAGCAGACATAGTAGGAAGAACCCGTTTCTAGGCTTCTCCCAGTGGCTCCTCCGCCTATCCCTGTGGGCAGAGTTCCAATGTGCAAGACGGGGGACATTAACAATTCTTACCACTGCACACTGACAGAACCCCACAAAACCTGCCACTGAGATGCAGCAGCTCAACTCAAACATACATACATCCCTGTTGTAGAGACACAGGGAGGGTAAACACCCCATTGATGACCCTGGGAGAATGTTTGTCTATTCTGTTGATGCTGAGTTTATTATGAAATGGATTCTAAGCTCTGCCACAGGGACATCTCAGCAGCCAAAGAGGGCTCACTCTCCCATGGTCCTGAGTATGGGAGGGAGGGTGGGTGCTAAAAGCCAAGCTCAGTGGCTGAGGATGGACAGTGGCATCCTCAGGGACCCAGGTACAGGGTGACCTCATCAAACCTTTGACCTGTCATATATTTTGAAACTTCACACTGGAGGATTTTCTTGCTGAGTTTAAAGGTGATAAACACTGGCCTTGGCCAAAGGTATTCATCAGATTTTGCACCTTCTTCCTATCTAACATGGTCCTGGCCTCTTCTGTCTATGTGCCTGGATGAGACCCCTGTGCTTGGACTTGCTCAGAGACCCTGGGAACTGTCCTTTCCTGGAGTAGGTGGCCCATCTTGTATCAGTACCGCCTAAAGGACCTCTGTCCTTGTTACCAGCATCACTGTCTCAGGTGATGGCTTCCACTGGGGGTGAGGTGGGGAAGGACTCAGTTTTCAGTTTTCTTTAAGGGGCTGGCCACTGGGGGCTTGACCATGTTCCAGTGAATATATGGATGTGGTGGTTTGAATATGCTTGGCCCAGGGAATGGCTGCACTGGGTTCCAGCTGATGAAGTGGGTCAGACACATGAAGAATCAGCCACACATCTAGTAGAAACCATGTGAGAGGTCTACGTGAATATGCACACGTGTGGCTCTTCTTCACACCCTCATCTCAATTTCCCCCTGGGCTGGCTGACCACAGGAAGGTGCCATCGCATGAACTAGCATAGGGCAGGGTGGAATCTACAGGGCTTATGGTCAGCTTCGAGGTGAGAATATTATTATCCTGAGAACTGGTCCTGCTCTGAAGTCACCAGGCTCTTCCTCCACTGACATCTAGGCTTTGTGCTTCAGCATCTGGACCCACCTAAAGAGCCAGAGGTCTCCTCTGGGAGGGATCCCAGCCTTGCTTAGTCCCGGAGTTATTGTTGGGATCCATACAAAGACATAATGTAGAGGTGGGGTGTGAGGCTGCAGCCAATAGTCAGGGAGCAATAGTCAGCCTTGCTGGGGGAGAGCGTGGCAGTCTGATAATGAGGTGTGCGGGAAGACTGTGCGTGTCATGGGAAAGCAGCAAGGACTTCAGGAATACCTTTGTGTACACAGATGATAGGCATGTATATGTGAGCACATGCTTATACTACTTGTGTGTGTGAGCATGAGCAAATGGCTGCATACATCATTGTGCATGTGTGTACAAGTGTGTGTGAGCATGAGCAAACGGCTGCATACATCATTGTGCATGTGTGTACAATTGTGTGTGAGCATGAGCAAACGGCTGCATACATCATTGTGCATGTGTGTACAAGTGTGTGTGAGCATGAGCAAATGCAGCATTCAGCACTGTGTGTGTGTGTGTGTGTGTGTGTGTGCACCTGTGCTTGCATGAGCACAAGACTGCACATCTGGAGGCAGATGTTCTTCCCACCCTGTAGTCTTGACCTCTGGATGGAGCTGGCAGTGCAGTATTTGCCTCCATGCTGGGAATTTGCTTTGGACTCTTCTGGACCTTCCTGGGCCATCCTTTCCTGAGGAGGTCAGGTTGGTGAGGAGTAACATGGAATACAAGCAAAGAGAGCAGAGGAAGTTCTCTGGAACCCCTTCCTCAGAAACTCATGCACAGTGTGCAAAGGTTGAGCACTATGCCTTCTGGCAGTCACTCAACACCCCTTACCCCATATAGGGATGGAAACAGGTGTGTGTGTGTGTAGCTTTGAATACAGCTTACTCTAGGGACAGGCAGCCCACCTTCCTTGAGGCCCCAGGCCTTGAAAATAAAGTTGTCTAAGCAGAGCCCAGAGGGAGGGCAATGCTGATTAATTCTAGGCAGGCTGAGTGGCTGGTTAATGCCAAGCCATCGAAGGCACATGCAAATCAAGATGCCTGATCAGCCAGATCTGCCTTCAGCTCCTGTCAGTCTCTTCTCTGTCCTTTATGCTGAAAAGCCAGCCAGGCCTCAGGGAGCCAGTGGGGCCAACCTGCCTCTGCCCCTGGCCTCTAGCCTTGGTCTTCCTGTACAACCTTGCTAGGTTGCTCCGGATCAGAGGGAGCATGTTAGCCTTTCCAGCTAGACCGAGCCTCTGTTTCCTTACGCCTCTGTCACATGGCCTTTCCTCTGCTCCCAGGGTCTGTACTTCCAGATTCCAACAGTTTTATGGTTAGCAGCACTTGCTGCTCAAGCATGAGGGCTTGTGTTTAAATCTCCAGCATCCATGTAAAAAGCCTGTTGTGCTTGTGCAGGCCTGTAACCCCAGGGCTGTGGGGGTGGAAGTAGGAGGATCGCTGGGCTTTGCTGCTAGCCTGGCTTCAACTTCAGTGAGACTGCCTCATGAGAATAAGGCAGAGAGTGATAGAGCAGGACCTGCTTCCCAAACACACACACACACACACACACACACACACACACACACACACACACAAACATGCATACACACACAAACTCACACACATACACACATATACACACACATACACAAACATGCATACACATACACTCACACACATACACAAACACACACACACACACACACACACACACACACACACACACACACACTCACACTAGCCAGTGATCTTATCAGAATGATCCATGGCATCTACTAGGCATAAAGTGTGCAGAGCAGGCATTCCATTGCACAAGTACATCTTCTCCTTTGATGCTCCCAGGAACTGAAGGTGGGCTCCCTAACCTCCTGAACCTCACTTTGCAGCAGAGATTCAGACACAGAGAAGTGAGCTGGTCTGCCCTGCCTGCATTGGATGGCCGGGGAGGTGGGCGGAGGCAGGATCACAGCCTGGGTCTGTGGCCACATGCCTTTCAATGCTGCCTCTGGATCTCTGCCTGCAAGACTCAGAGATGGGACTCTTTCCTGCAGTACTGCATCGGCTGGGGCAGCTGTTTGATTCTGAAGCAACACCCTATCATCCTGTTTGTAGTCTGGACACTTGCTTGACAGTGCATGTATATGGCCCTTAGCACAAGCGGGTGCACGAAGCCGACCCCTAAGCCTCAGCAAGGCAGGGAACTGGTGAAAGTCTGAGCACATGCTGTTCTGATGCTGGATCCCTCTGCTTTCTGTATTTCTTGAATCTGAAAGTGGGAGACAGCTATTTTCTCAGATGCTTCTAGCTCCGACCAGGAGGCTTGAATTGGAGTTTCCAGGCGCTGGACCACTGTAGCCAATGCTCTCCCCCCATCCTGTGAACTGCCCATACTCTTCCTGCAATACTCTAGAGTCTGGGTACAGCTCACATGGGTAAGAGGAACAGGCAAGGGAAGGGAGAAGGCCCAGGAGAGGCCAAAGGATGTGAGTCCCATGAATGGCAGAAATTGGATCTGTATCCCTAATTGGATGGAGATTAGGATGGCTCACAGACCAGGGTTGGGGAGTGGGTTAGCTGACTTAGATGGTAACATACTTGCCTTGCAAGCACAAGAACCTTAGTTTTAACCCCAAGAAACCACTAAAAAAGAAGTGGGGAGGGATGCTCCCTTGTAATCCCGGAACAGGGAGGCAGAGACCGGAGGATGCCTGGGACTTCCTGGATAGCCTGACTAGCTTAATTGGTGAGTTCTGGGACAATGAGAGACTCTGCCTCAAAACAACAAGGTGGGCAGTGTCTAAGAAATGGCATTGTAGAGGCCGTCCTCTGGCCTCCATGTGCACACACAGGGCCACAACCCCTCTGAGTTTGTACATGTCTCCCTTGCAGTATGAACTCAAACGCTGCCTGTCTGGGATGAGACAAGAGGTAGACGCCAAGATGCAAGAGGGCTGCTGTAAGCCATAAAAGCACCACACAAAAGCGCATTAATGTTGTCGTGGCTGTAATTATTGCTATTCTGAGTGCACAAAGATGACGGATGGGTAGCCGTGAGAGTCCAGCCCGCCAAGAAAATCTCTATATTTCAGGGAGAAAAAGCTTTGAAATCCGAGGAGGAAAGAAGCTCACTGCCCAGGCGCTGAGTTATCCTCGTGATCTAGTGAACTGGGACGAGGCCTGACCTGCAGAAGGCGTCGTCTGCATCCCTGTAGCTCCTTCTTCCAGAACTCGGGGCTTAAGAGACTGACGTGCAGAAGCTGACAGAAAAGAGGCTTTCTGCCAGTTCTGGCCCAGCAGGCAGCTGTAAGTCACCATTCCCTGCTCAGACCTAGCTTAGGAGGGGGTGTGAATTAGAATTTAATGTCCTTCTAAGCCCAGCAGCTGGAACTGCTCACCGATGTTTTAGCCTAGCCCAGCTCGAAGGTCACAGACTGTCCTGCTCCTCGAGGCTGATGGTGCCTCAAGCAAGGTTCAAAGGGCTTGCAGGGCTGGAACAGAGCCTGGCCAGCGTGCATGGCTGAGCGAGGGTTCATCTGAGATGTTAGGCAGCCAAAGGGAGGCTGTGTCTCTGCTCTCCTGGCTGTGCACACAGCACAAGCACACTGCCCGGTGTGTAGTAGCCACTCAGTTAACGCACATTGAGAGAGGGACACAAAATGTCACATGAAGAACAGGCAGTGTCCTCAAGAAAGACACCTGGAGCCATGTGAAATTCCTTTGTCCCACATTAACTATTGATAAATGCCACCCCTTCTTCAAGGATCTAAGGGTGGAGAGCCTGTGGCTCCTGCATGTTCAATCACTCACAGCCCTCATCCTGAAAGGCGTGGGCCTGGCTCTGCCTGCCACTGTTTGTGTTCACAGGCAGTTGCCTGTCTGCTCCAGCCTCCAAGGGATGTGAGAAGCATCATTGCAACCCACCATAAAAGGAAAGGTCCAGTCACACTGGTCCTGAAGATGCAAAATCAGACGGGACAGACACCTGCCCAGCCTCTGTGATCCATCAGGAACCCAAACATCCCTCTGTTCCTTAGTCCCCAACAGAGTTGTTCAGCCCAGGGTCTGTTGGAAAACAGGACATTCAGATAGATACAGAACATGGGCTGGGCACGCTCTTGATATGGGCCCAGCCATAGCCAGTCAGAAGGCAGCTCCCTCAGACCACTGCTACCAGGTTCTTATAGAGTTGTTTCCAGAGCCAGCCTCCTACCTTAGGACTGCTGACAGCATCTTCTTTATGTCCCAGATATCATCAGAAGGCAGGGTTAGTTGAGGTTTCTGTTTCCAAGAAGGGCAGAGCCTGCATTGGAGGGGGCAGGACTAACTAACTGGAGGAGCCTAAGACTTGCTAGCCAAGCATAACTCACTAGTCACTCAGTCCTCCTAGCCTGCTAGTAGGGTTTACTGAAGGACTGTCAAACCAAACTGCCCAGATTGAGATTTCCTATAGCTTAGGTATCATCCTGGACATCACTGAAGGGCCCTGAGGAAGAAGGGCAGATCTGCACTCCTCCCAGGGCTCAAGGGAGTCTCCTTCTGCCCTCTCTCAGTTCTGTGGCCTCAAATGCCTCACGGGTGCTAACCCTCTAGTCAGATGAACCCCTCTTTTCATTACGTCAGGCTTTCTTCAGTCTCTCCCTCTCCCAGGTCTTGTGATGACATCGGCTCTGCAGGCGATGCAGGGTCAAGTCCGTAAACATATGGAGCTCATGTACATTGAGACCCTTCCTTCATGTATGGCTTCCCATATGTCTCCAACATCACTGTTCTCATGCCCACAGTCTGAGGAGCAGACACGGTGAAGAACAGTGATCACAGACCTGGGAAAGACCCATATGGCGCCATCACAGGTGCCAAGGGTACACTTCTCTACAGTCGTTTCTCTGTCTAATTGATTTGAAATGGACTTGGCGGGAAGGAACATCCCAGGTAATAAATGAATTTAATAACACCACTCCCATGGGTGGGAGTTTTTCCAGGCATGCATGCATCTGTTATCTTATTAGTTTTTCATGGAGGGGTGGCTGCAGCCCTTGTCCCTGTGATGGATGAGGACCCTGACACGTGGGTGGCCACACGGAGGGGGATGAGAATGTGTTTTTAACCTGCCAATGGCACTCTCAGCCAGGACCCAGTAAGCTGTCTGGCAGGCTGCTTTCTTCTCTGGGTGCCTCCCTCCGCCCATGCTATATATACACTCTTGGTTAATCAACTGTGTCCCACAGCTTAGTGAGGCCAAGCATGCATTACCCTCGACCACCTGTAGAGGGCGTAGCACTGGAGCTCTAGTTAACGGGGCAACACTTTTATCTTTAGTCTGTCTTCCTGCCACTCCCTCTCCCAGTGTGTGGTGGGGCTCAAGACCTGTACAGCAACTCTCCTGGGGAGTATTTTTTAACACCCTTGGTGAATCAGAGGCAAGAGCAATGGTTAGTGACATTATTCTTCTTGGCTGAAAATGGCTGCCTCCCTCCCACCTCCCCCACCTCCCCAAGCCCCACATTCTCCCACCTGACTTCCCAAGCGTGCACCATGCACTTGGGCCAGGACAATGTCACAGAGATCTATGTCTGTTGATCTCCAGTCAGCTTACTCCTGGGTAGGCGGCTATCGGAGCGCACCACCTTTCTGGTCTATTTATGGAGAGATGTGTTCTTTGCTTGTCCAGTGTAGCAGAGAGACACTAATGGACTTTTGACAGGCCAGGGCTGATGGGTCAGCCACTGAAAGGCTGTAAGTGACCCCCAGCCAAGGACTAGAAAGCACAACTCGGGAAGGGGGTCACTTAGAAATGTCATTTGCAATGCCCCCTTCCTCCCCAACAGTTTAGAAAGATGGAGGAAGTTAAGGTAGCATAAGGAGGGAGGGACACAGCTTCTCACCTCGAGTCTGGCTGAAGCCTTTTGCCAGCAGAAAGCCAAGCCCTCCAGCACGGTTGACTCTGTGTGACACTGCCTATGAAGACAGTTCTAGGTTTTAGAAAGAGAATACAGATGAGCTCAAGCCCCCAGTGCACTTGGCCTTCCAGCTTGGCCTCACGCCTTTCTCTGATATGAATCTGAAAATCTGGGGATCTTACAAGCAAGACCGTGAACCCCCATTCACAATAAGCACCACATTCTAACCCCGCTTTCCTCACGGTTGTACCTTATCAGACCGTAATCTTAGCCAAGCCACTCAAAGGACCAATCTTCCCATCTCATCCACCAACACAGAAGGAGAGACAGTATCGTAGCAACCCTTTGAACAAAGGATCACAAAATCATACCTGTGGCTCCTGACTAAGCCACTTCAGTGTAATATTCTCTCAAGCAGCCCTTGCCCACACCTGCGTGTAGAGGGCCCCTTGTCCAAGAGCCTCTTTTTCTGTTAACCCTCATGCTTAAACCTGGGTTGAAATCACTTCCTAAGAACTTTAGTGCTACTTCACACATCTGTCCTGAATTTCTTTGTGGACTGCAGCCAACTACACCAGCTTTATCTGAGTAGAGGTCTCTGAGAACTCCTCAGGGCTGCCTTGGGATGTAACATTGACACATTACACACAGGACAGGTAACTTGACCCCCATGCGAGCCGGGAGTCTGTTGAGTTCACACATCTCTTAGATAGATTCCCCCAGACTTCGTGAGCATACATACATTGAGCTCAGGTCATGACACCAGGCTTGCTGTCTTTACTACTGAGCTAACCTCACCAACCCCACAGATGCCTTTTAACAACTCATTTTCATCTTCCCTTCCTTTCTGGAGGTGTGTGATGCTCCCTAAAGCCCCAACCTCCTATGCTGGTGTGGGAGGGGGCACGAATCCTCTTGGTCCTCTAGACCCTAAACCAGAGGAGACTCACCAGCTCCTGCAGGCAGCACTGCCTCCCAGTGTCCTGTCTGAAGCTGCCTCGCCTGCCCCCTGGGTTGCTGAGTTTGGGAATCCGGCAGCAACCAGGCTAGGTGCTCTGCTGGCCTCTGGATCTCACAGCAGTACTGTGGCTGCGAGGCTGAGGCTGATAACACTGTCAGTGCTGCCAAGGTGGCAGGTGCATTCTCATCCGGGACCTGAAGGCCAACTTCATATCTTAGCTTCTTTTGCTTCTTAGTCTCTTCCAGAAAAAAATATCCCCAGCATCCTATTCTCAGGCTCCACCCCTAGTGTGTGCAGTATATAAGACCCGAACTGAGCCAAGGTAAGCAGCCTTACCTTCATCGTGTTCACCATGACCTCCATCCTGACCCTGAACTTCAGAGCTACTTTGTGTGTGAAACTTCTAACTCACTGAAACGGCTCCAGATAGAGGGCCCAGGTTGGATAGTGACCCATCCCTGAGGAGATGCAGACAGGGGCGAGGTTTGCATTTTCTCTGGGCCCCGATGTTTGCACTGCTTCCACAGGGTGGATCAATTCAGTAAGGTATGGTACCTGCCACTCACTGGGGCCAAGACACACATGTGGATATGGTGGCCACTGCTTGTTGTGTGATTGCATGTGCACTGTGCTGATCCTGTCTTCCTGGCTGCCATGCCATGGCCAGTGGCTCATCGTATGAGAAGAGGTACCAGCTTCTGGTGCTGGGAGAGTGGGAAGAGCACAGCAGCAGCAGTAGAGCCCGTACTTGGCATTCTATAGAATCATCTTTTTAAAGCTTCCTGAGGGTTGGGAGATGGCTCAGTGGGTAAGCATTTGCTACACAAGCATGAGGACTTGAGTTTGAATCCCAGCACCCATGTAAAAGCTCTGCATGGCTGTGAGCATCATAACCCCAGCAACAGGGATGGGGTGGGGGAGGGGGCAATGTTGCTGGGACTCACTGGTCAGCTAGTCTAGCCAAAACCTGGAGATCTCTAGGGCTGGTGGAAGACCCTGACTCGAGATGAAAAGGCAGAGAGTATGGAGCAGGACACCTGTCACCTTCCTCTGGACTCTGTGCGCGCACACATACACACACACACACACACACACACACCACTCACACACACTCACACTCACACTCACACAGACATACACACATTCACACACACAGACACTCACACACAATATGCTGATCTGAATCACAAATGTACGACATATGATGGTCTGAAATGCAACATTTTTTGTATTGGGGTGCTGATGGTCTGAGTCTCTTATCTCTGGTGTGCATTCACACACAGGTGGCCTTGTTGTGTGCCTGGCTATCTCTTCCACCTGGCTGAAAAAGCAGATTTATCAAGATATATCACATGTCGTCCGATTGCCCATTAAAGCACGCACTTCAACAGCTTTTAGTTCATTAATAGCTTAGTGCAGCTGTCACCATAGTCATCTTAGAACATCTTCATCGCTCCACAGGAAGTCAGTCCCTGGTATTACTGCTCCCACCCTGCCTCTTCAGGCCCAGGATCTCCACAGACCTCCCCACTACAGACACTCGGCACGAATGACTAACAATACATGACCTCTGCATCTGCCTGTGGCACACGTCAGCACTTTCCTCTCCAGAGCAGAATGTTTTATCCTGTTTGCTACATGCTTGTCTAGTTACCTATCCATGGGGGGAGGGGTGGATTCCGTGTGTGTGTGTGTGTGTGTGTTGTGTGTGTGTGCGCGCGCGTCGCCAGAGAACAGCCTTGGTTGGGTGTCTTGCACGTGAAGGGCACCCCTCCTTTGAGACAGTCTCTCATAGAACCTGGAGCTCGCTAGGCTGGCTGGCCAGCAAGTGCTACAGAGCCACCTATTCTCTGCCTCCCCGGCGTTGGGACTGCAAACACTTGCAACCATTTTTCTTCTTGTTACAGAGGATCTGGGGATCAAACACAAGCACAGCAAGCACCTTACAAACTGCATGTTTACACAGCGCCCTCAATCCCTCCCTCCCTTCTCCCTCCCTCCCTACCTTTTTTCCCTCCCTCCCTTTCTCCCTCCCTCCATCCATCCATTTACTTATTTACGTACATATTTTAACTATAGAAACATTCTGGCAGTGTTTCCTAGGGTTCATGTTGACCTTATGATCTTCCTGTCTCAGCCTCTTTAGTGCTGGAACTACAAGTGTGCATCTCCATGTGTAGGCTTAGGCTTTGTCCTTCAAAACCTACTTATTTAGGGTTTTCATCCTCCCTTCTTTTATCCACCAGAGGTAGAGGTTAGGGAAGGTTAGTCGGTAAAGGCTGCTGTGGACCTGTTCAGAAGTAGTTCCTTGGGGTGGTTCACCCTTTGTTGTCAGGATACCAGCAGTCCAGTTCAATAGCAAACACCAAACACAAGCAGCTGAGCAGCTGCTTGATCCAGCAGAAACAGCAAGGCTCCACTGAATTGGCACAAGTCAGTGGAAGCAGCCAGAATCAGCCGTTCTTTGGTAACAAGGAGTTCTTTGGCATGTTCTTTCTACTCTACGAAGTGAAGACCAATGAAGACCAGCAAAGAGCATCCTCTCACTGTTTGTGGGGTTCCATTTAATATTTTTCTAAACATCATGCACCCTTTCAGTATCTGTTTTCAACAAAACATCGAATGCCTGATGTGGGGGGAGGTTATTGATTCTCTAATTGGTCTTGATTGTGTCAATAAAGACAGTGGAAACTAATCACTGGGCGAAGGGGGAAAGGTGGGACTTCTGGATCCCAGGAGGAGAAGGGGATGAGAGGGAGGAGGCAGAGCAGGCAGACATGTAGGTCTCAGGGGCACCTATAGTTTTGGAGCCTCTGCTGTGGGCAGAGGCCAAGGAAGATGGGGCAGGATATTCTTCGCCCAGCCATTGAGTTATCTAGCTAGTTTTACAATATAAGGCTGTCTGGGTGTTTTCTATCTGCAGTGACTAAGGAGGGCAGGAGAAAGGAGAAAGGGCGCAGCTGGGGTGATCGTTGGAAGTTTGGTGGAGCTAGCTTCGAGAGGCTGAGGGAGCTCAGAATGAGCTCTCAAGAAAGAGCAAACACGTTATCAAAATTACAGGCCACAAAGTTGCCTTTCCTTGAAATGGGCTTATTGTGGTTGGAGATGTACCACAACAGCCCTCTCACAAGACAGCTTCCAGAAAAGCATCACGTGACACCACTGAGTTGTTAAAGAAATCAGACATTTCCATTTCAAAGGTGTTTGGCCCTAGAACATCAGACTCCATCCTGGTTCCTCTGAACACCCTTCTCCTTTATGCCTTCACCTTGCCTGGTTCTCTGCCCTTGTACCACGAGGGAAAATCCCTTCTAGCCTGTTCCTGAAGAAGCCCTCACTTCCTTACTCCCACCCCCCATCTTGGAGCTTGATAGCATCATGGACATCAAATCATGTTCTTTTTAGCAGTCTCTCACCTCTGTGCCCCTCACTGCTCAGCTGGTGAAACCCCAGCTCTCTCTGTTACATTCAGGTTGAGACCAGCCCTGAATCTCCGAGTCTCTCATCTACCACAATAGTTCCAGAAAAATCTGTCTTGCTGAGCTAGGGAGATACTCAGTCGGTGAAGCACCATGCAAACATGAGGGCCCAAGTTTGATCCCCAGAACACTGGTAAAAAGCCGGCACAGTAGTGCATATATATAATCTGATTTGATGGCAGTAACTTGGGATGCAGAGAAACACAGAAGCTCATTGGCCACCCAGCCCTGCCTATTTGGAAAAGTTGCAGGCCTTTGAGAGACACTTTCTCAAACATACAATAGAGGCCCTGAGGGATGACACTTAGGCTGTCTTGTCCTTTGGCACACCCTTACCCTGAGCACCCATTCACCCCTCCCCCACCCCTCCACCACACACAATATGTCTGCTTGGGTCACTTGCAATGGCACTCTGGGGCTTTCTCCCTCTGGCTCATAGGAACCCTGCTGCTGAGAGCACACGAGTTTCTACCTGGTTTTGTTTCTCTGGGACCAAGGACTAGGGATGGAAGCCACCAAGGCTCCTTTAATTGGTGTCCTGTGTGGAGGTTGATAACCTTGGCTTCTCCCTGCAGCGGTTCATGCATGCCAACACCCTCGGAGGAGTAGCCACAGGCACCTTGGCTTCCAGCACACAAATCCTGTGTCCATGCAGCCACCAAGTCCCCAGTCACACCCACAGGTGGGAGAGGAAGTAGCACTCAGAATGTCCCCAGGGCTTCACAACACAAGGCTGGCAAGCTGGTGTGATGTGCACTGTACTGACAAAGTGTCACTTGCTGTCTGAGTTCACAGGGAAGCTGGCTCCAGAAGTGGGGCTGCCTCACCCCCAACTCTGTGACAGAGAGAGGAAACAACAAATAGCCCAAGGGTAAAAACCTCGTGTTACTGAGAACAGCTGGACAGTGAGCAATTTCCAGTAGAGGTCACTACACTTACCCCGCAATAGCAAATGTCTCTTCTGGGGAGGAGATGCTGGGCATGGAGCTTAGCCATGGAGAGAAAGGCCAGTGGGAAACTCCGACCGATGCCTCAACTTCCAATCAGTTCTGCCGGACTTGGGAATGTCTCTTCCCTGTGGTTGTTATTTATGTTGGAAGCTTCACTTGTGGGGATACTTGGCCTTTCCCAGGACTCTCTATTGGGAACACCAGCTGGCTGCCTCAGTGGGATTTTCTCACCTTATTTTAGCTGGATATTTTGAGTGTCCATTGTGGTGTATGTGTGTGTGTGTCTGTCTGTCTTTATGTCTGTCTGTCTGTCTGTCTGTCTGTCTGTCTAACTGATGGGGGATACTTCAGCACCCAGCTGAATGAAACCTAGGAATCCATGTGGGGTTCTCATTTGAAAAATGGACAATTCTTTACCAGAAGGAAGAAGGTTCTAGAACCCATTTGAACACAGAAGGCAGAAGACAAGAGACTGAGGAGGGAGGAAAAGGCAGATGGGGCTCAAGTTTCCTGAAGCTGGTAATGGCTTTAGCGTTGGGTCTAGGTTCCTTGGAAGGGGAAGTAACGAAGCCCTGCTCCCCAACATCAA
Source organism: Arvicanthis niloticus (assembly GCF_011762505.2). Classification (NCBI taxonomy): domain Eukaryota; kingdom Metazoa; phylum Chordata; class Mammalia; order Rodentia; family Muridae; genus Arvicanthis; species Arvicanthis niloticus. The sequence continues at coordinate 13,619 of NW_023046265.1, forward strand.
ACCTTATCTGGGGCCTCAGCGGGGGGGCCACTGTAGGCAGGGACATCTGGGTAATAGCAGCAGCTGTTCTGGTCTGGCCTTTTCTTATTAAGGCTACAAAAGCAGCCCTTCCCCATAATTCAGTCACCACACACCCTTCAGTGTCACTTTAATTAAGGTCAAGACCAGACACAGTTGAGAGGGTCCCCATCACCGGCACTAAATCAATTCCTCATTTTGAGTCCAAGGCCCCTTGAAAGTGAAGAATGGTAAGGCTGAGAAATGAATGTTTGCAAGAGGCAGCCATGGTCTTGAGATTGGCCTCTGCCCCAGGGGGATTCATTTCTTCCCTGCCCTTCCGTAGCCTGCCCTCACCTCAGAACCTGTCCCAGGGCAGGAACTGGGCTGTAGGGAGGAGCTCAGGCTAAGGCTTCTGTGAAGGAAGGATCAAGGACCCAGGGACCTTGTCTGCTGCCCATTCCTCTCCGCTATGCACACTGTGGGGGAGAGGAGGGCCAAGAAACATCCAAGAACTCAAAACTGTCTCTAGGAACCCAAGGAGACAGAATGCTGGAGCCCAATGTGGTGTTTTGGATGGGACTTGGGCAGACAGCAGACACTGGTGGAATCGTGATAGTGTGGAGACAGTGGAAAGCGGTTTTGTCCCAGGTCACTGTCCCACCTTGGCGATATCTACAAACCACTGGCCCTTCAACAGATGAAAGAGCTAGCTGGCTTTCAAATTACTCTTCAGATGCAGAGTAGCCTAAGTTACAAAGTGAACTGAAAAGCATTCCTGTAATGACTTCCCTTACCCAGGCTGGGGAGGCTGTGGACCAGCTGGAGAGGTGGGCAGGTCACCTGCTTCCAACATCACGGGCACTAGCTCTGCCGCTGGGACTCACGGCTATTGTTAACGGTTCTTCGGGCTCCATGGCCATTTGTGTTTCTTACAGAATGCTTGTCAAGTTGCCTCATCCTGGGATTGTCAGCTCATGTTCTGTTTGTACCAAGAGTCGGCTCTGTGCTGTCTCAGTGGTCACTTCTGTCCTTGATGTAGCCTCAGCAGTGACAGGAGACAGTGATTCTTGTCCATTAACCTCCCATGACTACTGAGGAAGGAAGGCCCGCTATGGCCAGGAGTTTTCTGATTCACTCACAGAGTGGGTACTGGGTGGAAGTCCTCTGCTCTCTTGGGTGGGATCAAGGGTCCAGTCTGAGTATCTGTTGTCGTACTTACTGACTGAGCGTGTTCTCTGGGCAGCTGCCCAGTGTGCCCTCCAGGGACTCATTATAATGTTTCTTTTAGACTTTACCCATCATCTTTACCTCTAAGAGTAGAGAGAACAAGTCTCAGTTCTTCTCCAATCAACAAAGCCTGAGAAGCCTGAGATGTGATTGTCCCCTCTCAGGTCTAGGCCTGGGTGGACAGATTTGGCCAGGGGGTGAAGGGCAGGCTTATTCATGGCCTTCTTGCTTACTCCCATCCAAGGTTTCTTGTATGTGGTGTGTACATGTGTGTATGTGCACATGTATGTGTGTGTGCATATGGTACTGTGCACTTACGTGCATATGTGTGTGTATGTATGTGTACACGTGGTGCATGTGCACTCATGGGTCAATGTCAGGCGCCTTACTCAATCTCACTCCATCTTATTTTGACCTTTTAAAATTATTTATCCATTTATTTGTTGTTGGGGGCAGGGTCTTACACTGAACCTGTAGCTCACTGGTTTGGTTAGGCTGTGGCTGGCCAAGGCCTCAGGGAGCAATGATACAGCTAGAATTACACATAGGTGCACACACAGACAACGCCTAGCTTTTACGGCTTTTACTATATGCGATCTGAACTCAGGTCTCCCTGCTTTGATTTTGAAGCCATCTCTGCCCCCCCACCCTCATCCCAGAGGGGGCTCTTAACTGCCCTTTTTTGGCTTTGGAGAGGAACGCCTCAGGAAGACTAAAACATTAAAGTTCCTCAGGAGATCATGTGGCTCTGTCGGCTGTGTGCTTAGGGTCATTATCGGGATGGATAATGGGGCCACTGGGCCAGCATCATGAAAGTCTAATGCTTCTGAGGAGTTATCAGGGAATAGGCAATCAGGGAAGAGGTTAGAGGGAAATTGGTAATGTGCACACACAGCAGCAGATTGTAAGAAGAGGTAACACCCCGCCTCACAGCAGGGGTGTCTCCTCACTTGCCTAGTTATCTTCCCCAGCCAAGGAGAGGAGATAATGGAGGAGGAGGAGAAGGAGGGGAAGGGGGGGAGGGGGGAGGGGGAAAGAGGAAGAAGGGGAAGAAGAGGAGGAGAGGGCCCAGGGAGCATATGAAAGAGCAGCCAACAGGGTCTACTAGCCTTAGAGACCTCCTTCCCCAACAGGGGTGCTGCTCTGTAGTCTTCAGCATCTTTGTCCTCTGGGCAGTTAATCCTCCGCCTCTGGGAAGAACCAGGCAGCAGTCCTGAGGCCCTAACCACTAGTTTTGGTTATACATACAAACTCCAGGGGTCATGGTCACTGTGTGCTCCTCAGCGGCGGGCCACTGCTGACCTTATCAAGGAAGACAGGAACTTCAGTCTTGGCTCCTGGAGTCCACAAGTGTGGAGATCTTCTGGGGGCCTGACAGAAAATCCAGGATGCTTAAAGAGCCACGCTAGGCAAATATTTAATGCATATTGAATAATGACCAGAAGGAGAGGTACCGACATCTTCCCTCTCAGCTGAGGAACAGGGGCTGGTTTCTTTCTCAGTGTCACAATTAGAAGCAATAGTGGCAAAACTTAAACCCAAGTCCAGCTGGTTTCCAGACAGGAACTCCACCACCATCAAATCTCCTAAACCTACTTCTATCCCCTGCCATAGTGGTAGGCTTGGGAAGGGGATTTGGTGGGAGACAAAAGAACATGGGCTACCTTTTTTTGTGGGTCTTTGGCCAGGCAAGAAAGGATTCGCAGGCCTCTGGCTGCTCAGCTGTGCTGCTCTGGTCAGGCCCAGGAAGGCATTTGGTGAGCTTTTTAAAATGCTGTTCATTCCTGCCTGCCAACTGTCAGGACTTTTAGGATCTGCTCTTCCTGCACTGAAGAGCTGTCACCTTACATCCCTGCCACCCCGTCAGGCTGTACCCACTTTAGCAAGCATATACATCACAGAACGCACACCAGACCTCCAAAAATCGAAATATTAAAGAAAACACTGGGGAGCCTAATTACTTCCAGGAGAGAAGCCAGAGACCAGGAACAGGTGTCTGTGCCTGGGGTTGACCTCCAGAGTACCCCACTCTGGGCAGCACCACAGCACAGCTGTAGCTTCACGATTTTGGAGGCAGAGGTCTGGCATGGACTTTTATCAGGCTTGGGTCTTTTATAAACATCTTGCAGGGACATTAACTCCACTTTTTGCTCCACTGCCACAAGACCCCCTTTTCCTGTTTCTGTGCCTCTCTTCCCTTCGGCATACCAGTCAACTTGGCTGGGTGCCACCGTGGTGCCCCAGTACACCCCATCCTAACTGTTGACACCTGTAAAGATCCCATTTCTAAAATAAGGTCTCCTTCACAGGGTGCTGGGGTTAGGACTCCCACACTCTCTGGGGAGCGCGGGGTCAATACCTAACCCTCAAAGCAGGAGTCACTCTTGAACCCATGCTTGCTGAGTACTCCCAGCTCACTGTCCGACTCAAGTCACATCTTTTGTTTGCCTCTTTTGGTAGCTGCTCGGGGTTGGTCTCTTTCAACCGCCTTTTGCTTGTTTTTAATTTTTTAGTTCATGTTTGGGCCGCAGACAGGAGAGAGGCCAGAGTGTGCCCTGACCCTGGGTCCACATCGTGTGGCTCCAGCCTCCAGCATACGTCCACCCCTTCACACACCACTGGCCTCACACACCAGCTAGGTGTGGCCAGTCACCCCTGTGGGCTGTCTCTACTGTAACTCCAGGAGTCTTTGTGTTTGAGGAGAATATTTTCAGCAAAGCAAAAAAATATCTGGGTGGAAAGGAAATTTTAGCATCCCAAAGACAACTAATAATTACCCATGGCATCTGTTACTGAGACTATTTCTGGAAAGGTTTCCTAGTTGTTGGGCCCTACCTGGACTATGGGTGATGGGAAGTGATGTGGGTCTGTGCATGCAAAGCCGAGGCCCTGGCCAGGCTCCAGCTCATTTCCTTTATTCAGGGCAAGCTGATCTCCAATGTCAAGTTCACTTTCCGTTTCCTACAACTCAGCAGAGAAAGACCGTTAAGTCCCGGAAACGATGCAGGGGACTGGAGCTGGACACTTGCTGGGGAGCGACAGCTGCCGGTTACCTAAGTGCTTGGGACAGCTGAGCAGACAACGCTGGCAGCCAGAGGGGAAGGGACCCAAACCATTCCTGCTTGAAATGAGGGGTCACCCCTGCTCCTGGCGTGTGTGGTTTACAGCCGAGGGGAGGTGGGGGCTTTGGAAGGTGAAGCATATGCCATCCGCACTTTGTTCAGGAAAGAAGTTCAGGCCTGGGCAGAGTGCCTCATGAGGGCCTGTCAGTGCCTCCTGGGTCTCTGAGGTCCATAGTTTGGAATCCCTGGGATAAACTGACTCAGGCTTGGGGCACACCCCAGTTTAAAAGTGTGGCTGGAGCCCAGGTTTCTGCAGCTCCCCAGGAGATCCTCAGACAGGTGGGGATTCTGTATTTGTGGGTGGGTCCTCTGGAGTCTGTGCCTCCAGGATTGCATGGGTCCCTATCCACTGTGCCTGGCAGGACAGAAGTAGTGTCCCTCCCTCTACTCCCACCTCTCAAGACCCATCAGGGTCACAGACATGCTTGCCCACTCTGTGGTCTAGCATCCACTGTGCTCCGGGCAGTGCTCCTGATTCCTCCATTTTCAGGATGTATTTTGTCTCCTCTTTTCGGGAGGACCCCCAACTCCTAGAGCTATGTGAAGCTTTCTTAACTGCTCCAGGGTCTAGAGTGGAGTGGGGTTTTCTCAGCACAGCTGGTACAGCACAGTTTAGGGACATTTACCAGATGGGGATCAAGACAAGAGACTTCTAAGTCCAAGGACTGTGGGCGCCATGTTCTTCAGCGTTAGGTCTGACTGATGAACCCAGCTGGGAAAGCAGTGTGTGGTGTGTGTGTGTGTGTGTGTGCGTGCATGTATGTGTGTGTGTGTGTGTGTGTGTGTGTGCATGTATGTGTGTGTGTGTGTGCATGTGTGTGCGTGTGCGTGTGTGTGTGTGTGCATGTATGTGTGTGTGTGTGCATGTGTGTGTGTGCGTGCGTGTGTGCGTGTGTGTGTGTGCGCGTATGTGAGTGTGTGTGTGTGTGTGCATGCGTGCGTGTGTGTGTGCGTGCGTGTGCAAGCGTGTGCGTGTGTGTGTGTGTGGCTGGTTCTTATCTTTGTTCTTGCAGTGGATTTTGAAGGCCCTCAAACTGTTACTGTATTCCTAACCAGTCTTCCCCGCCCCACTCACTTCAGCCATTTTAAGTCTGCTATAAGCTGGTTGTCTCCCAAACCCAAATGGTGGGGCCAGTGATTTACCTAAAACGTTGGGTACTTTGCAGAATAGGCAAAAAAAAAACCCCAAACAAAACAAACAAACAAAACAAAACAAAACAAACAAACAAAAAAAAACAAAAGACCTTGAACACATTCAGGTGCACAAATGTTCGAACAGACCCTGTCTTACTAGACTTTGAAATTGGTTTCTTGTCCCACTAAGAACAGAGCCAGGACTGTCACCAAGTATCTGGGAGCTGTCATGGGGAAGCACTGGACAAATATCCCCTTCTAAGATGGAGGCCTGGGAGTTTCTAAGGGTTTGGGGGCTCACTGAGACAAAAAAAAAAAAAAAAGGAGCCTTGAAATATGGCTGGTTGGGTCGTGGCCCCAGAGTCCTGCAAATACTTGCATTGAGCCCTGCTGTCTAGGCCACAGCTTTCAAGACCCAGAGGTAGCACACAGACCACCCAGTGAAAGCCATCCTGCACTGTCTTCAGATTGCCTCAGAGCTTCCGTGGTGTCTGAGGAGAGAGGGGAGGCCTTTTGCTCTTCTTCCTGAAATTCATGGGGAGGTCCCCAGAATCAGAAAGTAAAATTGCAGGAAACCTAATTAAGCCTGAATTTTAGATAAACAACAATATTTTTTAACACGAACAAATCTTATACATTATTTAATGCACATTTACTCTAAAAATAACATTATTCTCTGAGCTAAAATTAGGAATGCTGGATTTTACTCAGTACCATTTTTTCTCAGGTATCCCATATCTATCCATCCATCCATCTATCCTTACATCCATCCATCTATCCATCCATCCATCTATCCATCCATCCATCTATCCTTACATCCATCCATCTATCCATCCATCCATCTATCCATTCCATCCATACCATCCAATCAGCAGCCCACATATCCACCCTACCTGTCCATCTCCCCATCCATCCACTTACCCTCTTATCCAGCTAGCCATCTATTTATCTGCTTGCCACATTCTTATTCATCCACCCATCCAGCCACTCATCCATAGACCCAATCATCCACTCTTGCACCTTTCTAGCCAGATAGCAAACATTACTCATAACTAGGTAGGCTACAGTCCTTGCAAAACGGGTGACAAGACAGGAATAAACTTGTGGCAAGACAGGAATAAGGAAGCTAAGGTGGTGATGGAGGAAGCCTTCAGGGCAGCAAAATCCATTCAACAGTGGGCCAACAACATGTATCCTGAGCAAGTGCTGTACCCTCAATGAGTATGTAGCCTCGTGCAGAGGTTCAAGCTAGTAGAGTGAGACCATCTCCAAAAATGATAACCAAGTGTCTTCGTCAGGGTTTCTATTGCTGTGGTAAGCAAGCGGAGGAGGAAAGGGTTTACTTGGCTTACACTTCATATCACTGTTCGTCATTGGCGGAAGTCAGGGCAGGAACTCATGCAGGGCAGGAACCTGGAGCAGGAGCTGATGCAAGGGCCATTGAAGGGTGCTGTTTCTGGCCTGTTCTCCACGGCTTGCTGAGCCTGATTTCTTTAAGAACTCAGGACTGCCAGAACCATGTCTGGTACCACCCACAATGAGCTGGGCCCTCCCCATCAATCATCAATCAAGAAAATGCCCTAGAGGCTTGTGTGTACACCTGATCTTATGGAGGCAGTTTTTAATTGAGGTACCCTCATCTCAGATGACTTTAGTTTGTTTCAAGTTGGCATAAAGTGATCTAGCATGCCAAGGCCGTGTACTAAAAACAGAGAGGGTGCTAAGGTGAAAGGGAAGACGGGAAAATGTCCTAGTAATAAGAGAGGCAGAGGCATGAAAAGTGATGCTTTGACATCAAGTTCCATCCTCCATGCACATCAAGGCTGAGTTTGCACCAAAGTCAGGACCAGGCTCTCCCATCAGCATTGTTGACATTTTGGGGTCGGATGATTCTTTGTTCAGAGTACATCTGGCTTCTGCCTAGTAGATATAAGCAGAAGCTGTAATAACCGAAATCTCTAGATGTTGCCCTATGCCTGGTATCTGGTTTGGGGAGGTCTCTGTCAGCTGAGAGCCCTTATGTTGGAGACTTCAAGGTTACCGATTAAAATAAATGCAGCTTTCTTCTGAGAGGTTCTGAGAGGCTTTTAGGAACTCAGAGACGTTGGAGTGGGGACAATTTAAATAACTGTGTTCCAACACACTCCCATTATAACAAGGTTACAACACTGAAATCTTACCAAGCCACAAGCCAGTGTTTTCAAAATATATAACTATTCCATAAAGCGTTAACAATGTAATAGAGTTACTACTCTTAAATAATATATCAATAATATATATATATACACGTATGTGTGTACAGATCAATAGCATATTGAATTTTTTCCACAGTTATCCAGCGTAATTTGCAGTTGGTCCACATTTGATTAAATACCATCATCTTTTATGTAGGAGTTACATAAGTAAATAGAAAAGCATTTACAGTCCTGATGCTCCATGAAAAAATTATCTCAGGTCTGTCTCATGCTTCACACTGGGACTCGGTAAGGACATGTGGTTAATTGGATATGGGAGCATGGTGGGGCTGGGGCGAGCAGAGAGCTCCATTTCCTTGTCATCTGGAAGATTCAGACATTTTCTACAAATGTGTGGATTAAGAACTAGAGCCGATGATCATCCCATCATATATGTCTTCCAGAAATTTCCAGGTAGCAACTTATTTACACACTGCTGGTTAGGGCCCTTTCCATGGAAAATTAGTTTCTTTGGTTTGATGTGGCTGCTGTTTGGTAGCAGGTGCTAGGCACTGATTATGGATCAAACCCAGGGCCTCCTGTCCACACCCAGTCTCAATCCTGGGCCAAGGACAAGGGACAGAGTTCTCAGACTCACAGTACCTTCCACTGTGGTGGCCCAGCTGTGCACCCATAATCTGTGAGACCTTCTCTTCTGGGATGGGGAACCCAAATCCTACCCACAGTACACACAGAGTTGGAGGCCCAGAGCTTTGTGAGAGAGGGACCAACCCAAGGGTGGGGTGTGGAGGAGACCTGAAAGGATGGGTTGCCTCTCGGACAAAAATCAGAGTAGCAGAGTACCACCTGTCTCCAGGCTGGTGCTCTGAGCTCTCGGGAGTCTGGGGCAGTTGCCATACACCTTCTCCTCCACTGGAGAGTTCTTGAACTGTTGTGAGGGTGCCACCCACTGGGTGACCCCCCTAGCATGAATGGGTCGTTCTTTGCCAGTTTTAGAAGCCAGAAGTGTGGAGGTGCGACAGGGCTGGCTCCCTCCTCAGGCTCCAAGGGGCAGCAGATGCTCTTGACCTGTAGTTGCAGAGGCCAGCCTCAGCCTCTTCTTCCCTACCCATGCCATGTCCCCATCTGTGGGTCTCCTATCAGGACACCTGCCATTGGTTTTAGAAAATCCACTTGATCTCGAGCCTTTTAACCAAAAAGAACTTGCTTTCCCAACCGGGCAGTGGTGGCGCACGCCTTTAATCCCAGCACTTGGGAGGCAGAGGCAGGCGGATTTCTGAGTTCAAGGTCAGCCTGGTCTACAGAGTGAGTTCCAGGACCGCCAGGGACTACACAGAGAAACCGTGTCTCGAAAAACCAAAAAAAACAAACAAACAAAAAAAAACAAAAAAAACAAAAACAAAACCAAAACAAAAAAACAAAAACAAAACAAACAAACTTGCTTTCCCAAGTAAGGCCATGCTCTTAGATTCAAGGAACACTTCACATGGAACCCAGTCCTGCACTGAGCCTTCTATCTGCTGCAGAAGATCACTGCCGGCCCTCCCCCAGCTCCTATGTCCTTCCCCATTGCAAATCCTTCAGGATCAGCTGACCATTCCCCTTTGATCCTGAGAAGACCTAGCACTGTCTGTTCCTGTTCAGCGTGACGCTCGATGCCAGTCCCTCCCACCTGGACAGTGGTGACTAACATGTCCAGAGGAATCATCTCCAAGGATGTGGAACAGATTGTTGTTGATGGTCTCCAAAGCCACGTTCTCCTCTCCCTCCCTCTCATGGGTGTGTCTGCAGCCTCCTTCTGTGCCTGCTCAGTTGTGATGAATGTCTTCAGGGGCAGGTTGGCCATGTCCTGTGAGGGACACTGTGACTTTCTTTCCTCAACGTTAGAGTTAGAAGCTCCACCCCTACTCTACCCTCCCACACCATACCATGAAGGTGACCAATACAGGACAGACGAACGGAGGGACACCCTCCACTCCCAGGGGACTTCCTAACCAGGAAGACTCAGCTTCATCTTTGGAGAAGTAGAGTAAACAGGCCCAACATTTGTGATAGGCACTTTCAGATCTGACCAGTGTGGAGACCAAGATCCTCCACAAACACTCAGTAATAAATCCAAGGGACTTAAGAGAAAGAAACCCAGGCACGTTATTTCCCTTTCTGTAGAACTGGTGCCTGCCCTAAGAAAAGGCAAAACGTTTGACACACCACTGAGCACAAAAATACTGTAATGAGTGCTTGCTGGATTATAATCTTCCTGGAGGGAGAAGCCCACCTGTGGTGGTCTGAATGAAAATGGCCCCGGTTGGCTGAGAGAGAATGACAGGATTTGGGAGGTGTGGCCTTGTTGGAGGAAGTGTGTCACTGGGGATGGAATCTGGGATTTCAGAAGCCCAAACCAGGCCCAGTGTAGCTCTCTGTTCACAGCAATAGAGATCTTAACTAAGACAGAAGTCGGCACCAGAGACGGAGGTGTTGCTGTGATAGGCCTGACAGTCTTTGGTTTGGAGGAACGTGGGTTTTGAATCAGGGAAGCAGTTGAACACTTTAAATGGGGCTTAGTGGGCCATACTCATAGGAGCAGAAGACGGTAGTGTAGAGGGCGATGCGAACTATGGGGGACTGAGCCAAGAGGCTTCAGAGGAGGATACTGATGAGTGGCTTAGAGACCATTCTTGTGATCTTTTGGTAAAGAACGTGGCTGCTTTCTGAGCTTGTCCAAAAAGTCCACACGAGCTAAACTACAGAGCTGTGGATTAACAGTGTTGGAGGAGGAGATTTCAAAGCAGCCCACTGTCGACTGTCCTATGGTTGTCAGTGGCTGGTCTTATGCAGATCTATAATAAAAAGGAGAAATCTGAGAGCAAGGAAAAATACAAAATGTAGTTTGTAGAGAAAAGGGAACCAGAAAGGGTAAAGAGTAAGGAAAAGCTGGATGGAATGAAGGGGTGGGGGACCTCCGAGCAAGACTGGAGTCAGCTAAGCTTCCGATTTGTGAAAAGGAATTAATGAAAAGTTTAAGGCCTAGTGTGGTGGCATATGCCTCCAGTCCCAGCACTCTGGAGACAGAGGCAGGTGGATCTATGTTCAAGGACAGCCTGGTCTATGGATTACATTCCAGGATAGTCCAAGCTTGCCGTGAAGGAAACCATAGAAAACAGAACGTTGGTAAAAACGTATTTGAAGGAGGGGGGCCGTGTTCCAGCCCCAGCAAGCAGAAGAACTTGACAACTTCAGCCATGTGATTCTGGCTTTAGAGGGCAAGGATACAGAAAGGGGTTATGGAATCTCCTCTGTGACTAAGGGAAGCCACTGAGGCCAGGGTAGGTCAGGGGTGTTCCTGCATTTATAGCTAGAGAGGCCATCATGAGAAGCTGTGAGGGTAAAGCCTGGGTTGCCTTGGAGACCCCAAGATGCTGGAGATGCCAAGAGCTGTGGGATACCTGCCGAGAAAGCTGCTAACAGGGAGTGGAACCAGCCCACGAGAGAGAAGTGTGTCGCAGCCAACAAAGATGAAGGGAGTTGGAATCTGAAGACTGCTTTGGCATCATACATAGAGATGGAGAGTTTGGAACTGTCCAGTGGGTTTGGTCTTGCTTTGGTCCAGTATTCCCTGACTGTGCTCCCTTCCCTCCCTTTGGGAATGGTAACGTAGATCCCACGCCCTTGTGTGTTGGAAATGTGGGATCCACCTTTTGATTTTG
>NW_023046265.1:37500-63198 GCF_011762505.2 Arvicanthis niloticus
GACAATGACAACAGTCACACCAAAGCAGACAGGGAAAGCTCACATAACCTCAATACTACACAAAAAACTGCAGGAAAGGGCAGGAGAAATAGTCTTCCCTAGGGAAGATCACACCAATAGTTTATCCAACACCGAACAGTCAGCCCTGAAAACACATATAAGTAACATTGTACAGACTGAGAGGATTGTTCATATATATTTAGGAATACACACACACACACACACACACACACACACACTACTCCAACTAAGAAAAAAAGAGGCCATGAATCTGAGAAAAAAAGCAAGGAGTGGGAGCAGGTATGGAAGGAAGGAAAGAGAAAGAAGAGGGAAAATGATGTAATTATATTATAATCTCAGAAAATAAAATAATTTTTAAAAATTGAAAATGTTTTAAGGATTAAATACAAAGCTATAGAAAGGGTCATAATTTGTCAGGGAAAGAAATGAAGCCGGTGTCTCCTGAGAGTTGAGCCAGTGACAGCTGCTGGGCAGTGGTGTTGGTATTGGGTTGGCGAGGAGCTATATATGAGATAACCGAGGAAAACTACACTTGTATCTTAGAATCTGTCTTGCAGCCAGAGGCTCCAGTGGCCCTGGGGTCCTGCATCCTCTTGCAGGCTGGTGACTGACCTCAATGACTGAGTTCCTCCATTCATCCCATGAGAGCATCCCATGGGAGCATCTCTGTGTCTGCTTATGGGTTCCTGGGATACTTGGCTACAGTAACGGTCTTGCCTGGCACATAGTGAGTGCTCTGCCACATTGGTTGCTCTGGTCTGGTCTGGTCTGGTCTGGTCTGGTCTGGTCTGGTCTTGCAGGCTTGGATAGGAGTCGGCATCAGTCCTGATAGCGTCTGGTAGAAATCTTTTTAGGACACTCACTTGTAGTTCAACATGGTCAGAACATGAAGCCCCCTCCAGAGACCCTTCTCAGCTCTTCACCACCACCGTTCACCTTAGATGGAGGACTTTCGTCCTTGGCTGAGCCCACTGAGCTAATTCCTGGTGCTTCTTTCTGTTCCTCTGCCGAACAGACTTTTGAGATTCTGTCCTAGGGAGGGCTTTCTTTTGACTCTATCTGGACACAGGACTCTGACTCTGAGCACGAAGGATCAGGAAGGATGTGAGTGGCATGCCTCCCGCTATCCAAGAAACCCAGCCATCGCCTTCTTTAACTTTGTATGGAGAGGATTTGCCGCTTCCATGGCAAATTAATTTTAAGATTCAGTGCTTAGTTAAATAGACTCGGGGAGCCCTTGTAGAGAGTTTTTATGTTCAGGGAAGAAACCAACACTGGATGTCAGCAAAGGTGATCACTCCTGGAGTTCCACAACTCCATCCATACACCCACTACCCAGCCAGAGGCTCGCAGAGCTCACCAGACCAGGACATCCCTGGTGGTTCTGAGGCTTCCAATTGCTAGCATGGTCAGAGTACACAGAGCTGGAGTCACCTGCTGTACGGGAACTTTCTCAGTGTGGGAATCCAAGACATTTCTTCTTCCTGGCCTTGAGTGGCAGGAGGGGGTCAAAGCCCCTGAGAGCCAAGATTGTAATATTGGGCAGTGAAGCACCTGGCAGGTGGGGACAGAAGAAGATGGTTTATAGGACAAGGGGGGTGTGGACTTGTTTAGAAGTAGTTCTTTGGTGTGGTTTCAATTTTGTGGTCAGGATATCAGCAGTCCAGTCCAAAGCATCAAATACAAATCAGTAATGGCAGTCCAATCTAATTGGAAAACACCAAACATGATTCAGTAGCAGTGGTTCGATCCAGAAGAAACCATGAGGCTCAGCCATATTTCCACGAGTCCCCAGAAGTGGCACAAAGCAGCTGGAATACCACACAAAGTTCTTTGGTACTTTTTTCTTTACGAAGTCACAACAAACAAAGATCTGCCAAGACCTGTAAAGTTTTGTAAAGTGAACCAAGCAAAGCATCCCCTCATTGTCTGTGGGGTTATATTTACAGTCTTTTAAAACATCATGTGCCCTCTCACAAGGCAGCTTCCAGAAGAATGCCACATGTCTGTTGTCAGCAAAACATCCTCTCACGTGTCTGCTTAAGTGACATATTCTGTTATCAGACAGTTTCCAGAAAAATATCACATGACACAACTGAGTTGTTAGAGAAACCAGAAATTTTTACTTCACACCAATGTTAGCCAACTGGGGAGAAAGAAGGGGGTGACAGAAGACTGTTGGACCCCATTCACAGGCCTTAGATACTGACAGTTGATGCAGCTCTCCATATGGCCAGCAGGCCAGGCTCACAGGAGCCAAGCATATTTCCAGCAGTGTTCCCAGCCCAGGGCAGGTGCTGTCCCCTAAGCCTAGAGGGATGTTCTCCCACTCTCAGCCATTCAGGCTTCTCCCATTCTTCCTCTTTAAGAGCTAGCACAAGGCTCTTAAAATGGAAGAACCATGGTGTAGCTCAGGCCCTTGCCTGTTGATGGTTGACCAGAGACATTTGCCATGCTAGAGAGTCCTCACTCAGGGAGAAGGGGGATGGTCCAGGGACAGAAAGCCAGTCACACATGTATGAGTGTAGTGGAGTTGAATTTTACCCACAAAGTATACAATGAGGTCCTAACCTGGTGGCTGTGAGAGACAGATGTGACATTAAGAGCCAAAAGCCCTCTCTGGTGCCACAGGTTATGGTAAGAGCTTATAAGGAGAGAGGGATGGAGATACAGGGACATGTGTAAGAAGACAGCCAGGTGAGGTGGAGGATGCAGCTGAAATAAAGCCCGTGTGTGTGGACGGTAGACAATTTGGTCAGATCTGGGTGATCCCAGAGCCACTCTGACTTGGGGCTTCTGGCTACCCACACCACGACATGAAATGTCTACTGGATTGTGTCCCATCTCAGATCTGTAGTTATTCGTATGGGAGCCCCAGAAAATGAAAAGTCTCTGGGAAGGCAGCTGTCCTGACCCCTTCAAGTCCAGCCTCCACCTTTAATCCTAACGACCTAGTCTCCCCAACCTTCAATCTCTAGCCTCTAACCCTAGGCTTTCAGTCTTCAACCTTCTATCCCCAACCTCTATCTTGTAACAAACCATCAACGCCCTTAACCTCAACCTTTAACCTCTAGTCTCCAACTTCTCCAGTCATGGACCTCCAACCATAACATTCAAGCTTGAATTTCCAGGGAGTCTTAAAGCTACTTCTTTTGCTTAAAATATTTTAGTAAAAATATTTTTCAAATAGGAAGAAACTGAGGCTGGAGAGATGGCTCAGTAGTTTGGAATACTGGAGGATACAGGTTGGAGACCCAGCATCTACATGGTGGCTCACAAATATACATAACCCTAGTTCCAGAGCATCCAACCCCATCTTCTGACTTCTTGAGCACCAGGCATACATGGGGTGCACATACAGACATACACAGGCATACATGGGGTGCACATACAGACATACACAGGCATACATGGGGTGCACATACAGACATACACAGGCATACATGGGGTGCACATACAGACATTCAGGCAAAACACCCACAGACATAAAATAAATCTTTAAAAAATTAAAAAATGAGCAGAAAATTTGAATTGTTGTCACTAAAAGTGAACACATCCCTAAGGGTATTTCCAGAAAGTATTAGCCGAGTGGGTAAAAGTGACCCTGAGTGTGAGTGCTGTCACCCCATAGTGGAGTCTCAGACTGAATAAAAGAGAGACAACGAGTGTGCATTTGCCCCTGACTCCTTGCTGCTTCATGTTCCTGCTGACACTCCCCCATGTTGTAGTAAATAACCTCAATGGGGGTTCTACCCTGCCTTTGATCATTCAGTTCCCAGTAAAAGACACAAAACTTTTCTATTTATAGCAAGCTGTAATCAGCACTAGAGCTGGGCAGATACTTCCTTCTAAGGAAGTATCTACTTCCCTATAAGTTACTCTGAGTTATAATTTGCCACATTCCATCTGGCAATTCCCCCCTTAACTCCAACTGGCCAGTCCTCACATAATTTACCTACCCCATGGCATCCTCTCCTCTCTCCACATTCTTCTCTTTCCCCTTGTGGTCCTGCCTCAGACCACAAGCCCAAGATCTGAAACTGCTCCTACCTCTCTTCTGCCCAAATATAGGCATCTTTATTCAACTGATAGTTTTAATTAAGGAGCAAGGTTACATAGCATCACTTAGTGTGCATGAAGATTCCCTCATCCTTAGGGGCAACCAGACCTTGGAGGCCAGTATTTAGCATTACAATAGATAGCAACAGACCAACCCGGGACATCTCCACCATCTCCAATGAACCTCAAACCACCAGCCAAAAATGAACCATTTCTTTCTTAAGTTGCTCTTGTTGGGTGACTCATCAAAACAGTGAGAAAAGTAACTAAGACAGAACAAAGTAAGGTACCCAAGCTCACCCAGGACTCGGGTGCAAGGCAGGTGCCAGCACTCCATAGGGACAGGATCCTGGCAGAGGCTGCTGGCTCCTTCCATCAGCTCCCTCGTCTGTAGTTGCAAAGCACTTCATCCCCTGGCCAGGCCATGGTGGAGGTGACCCTTGTAAGGCTTAACCCAGTCAGGTTCCTTGGAGTCTCCTTCTCAGCTAGACCTGCACCTTGGCTATTCACAGTCATGCCCTGCTGTGACTGCTCCACCCTTGGTTTCTGGTCTCAGCCAGTCCCAGCCATCTATTGCCTGTCATCCCAAACAGTGGCTCGTCTTTAGCAGGAGAAGGCCAGTGAGAATGGTCTCCACCTAGTCCATTGGTAGCTTCCCCTCCCCCACTCTGTTCTCACGCCTGGCACCTGTTACTTTCTTGCATTTGAGTGGATCTCAGTCCTACCCCACACTCTCCACTCTGCTGCAGGGGCCTGAACAAAATTATTCTTGCTACTTTTATCAAAAAATCCAATGCAATTTTACTCCCCTACACAGCGGAGGTTTTATGTCTTGGACAGTGTCTTGTAGGTCAAGGTTTGAAGCACTTTGCAGAATTGCTGTAGCCTGTGCACTTGCTGCCCATTCTTCCTGTGGCCTTCTGCTAGCCTGTCTCCTGGGCACTCTGGAGTCAGAAGATCCTGAGGCCAGGCCTCCCCTCCTCTCCATCATCACCCCCACACACCAGCCTGCTCCCCCTGGCCCTCCAGCAGGAACCGCCTCCACTTCTATAATTATAGCCCGCACGGTGCCCTGGATTGCTGTGGTCTGCTATTTTTACTTTCGCACCAAGAGGTTTTTGTCTTGTTCCTACCTCAGGTGCAAGGACACATGCTGGGCAGATGTCACTCCTCAGATCTGAGGCCATCCTAAGAGGCTGCCCCACTTCTCCAGGCAGATATGCCCCCCGCCCCCCGTGAGGGTGTCAGGAGTTGGCAGCCGGGTACCCCCAAGGACTTTTGCCGGGAAGCTGTGTATTTAGATGGAAAAGCCAGCACCTTTGTTTTAGTCTGTTTTATGAGCATAATTTTGGATGGGTATCAATGACCCCAAACTGATGACAGTATGAGGATGTCACAGACATCCTGGTCTCTCTGTTTATATGTGGCAGACGTCTTCTTGTATGCAGTTCCTGGAAGCTGCTCTGTATTCTATACCAGGTACCAGACCTTCAAGACTACAGCCGCCCACTGCTTCAGAGCAGGTAAAAGTGTTAGGGTCATTGATGTCACCACTGAAGACAACATATAACCACAGTGGCTTATGTTAGAACATCAGACCAGAGGCTGCTCAAGTTATCCATATGGGTAGCCTTCTCTCTCCACCCTCAGTTGACTCTGGGATTCCTATTGCTACAGGGAGAGGGAAGAGAGAGGGAGAGAGTGAGAGACTCCACCTAGTCTTGATGTCAGGGAATGACAGATACTTTTCTTCAACCAACAATCCAGCAATAGCAAAAGCAGCATGTAGCAGCATATTTTCCCACAAGTTAGGAGGAGCTAAGGTGGGAGGAGTAAGGAGAGCAAGAGGAGGAGGAAGGAGAGGAAGAGAAGGAGGAAGAGGAGGAGCAGAGGGAGGCAAAGAGGTAGGAGGATGGAAAACCACGCTTGGATCGAGAGCAGTTCTGGGTAACAACTTATATCTAGCTTAGTTAATTGGTTAACACCTCTAATTGTGTGAGCGTCTTGTTAATTGAGCATTATTAAACATATAAAGCCTTTGATTAATCTTTAAGCATTAGAGTCTCATTCTTACAGGGGTGGGGGCTACCGCGTGGATGGCAGGATGGCCTTATGGAGACATCATGGAAGAGTGGCAGAGCCATCTCCC
Organism: Arvicanthis niloticus; assembly: GCF_011762505.2. Classification (NCBI taxonomy): domain Eukaryota; kingdom Metazoa; phylum Chordata; class Mammalia; order Rodentia; family Muridae; genus Arvicanthis; species Arvicanthis niloticus. The sequence continues at coordinate 43,730 of NW_023046265.1, forward strand.
ACGTTGGCGTCTCGTGGGTTGCAGGGCTGGTGTCTCTGGCCACCTGAGCCTTTGGACTGAGCCGGTGGTCTGAGCCACGGCAGCAGCAGAACATGCCGCTGCTCATGACCTCCGGCCTAGCCTAGTCAGGAACATGGCCCCTCTGTAAACAAGCGAGATCAAGTGCAACAGCAGCAGGCGCAGGGACCAGCAGCAGCAGGGGGAGCAGCAGCTGCCACAGGCCCTCCCATTTATACCCTCTCCAGACTCTCCAGAATTAAACTAAACATCCTGCCCCTGCTAGAGCACGAGACAATCATAGCAGCTGTGGACAATCTGAGGCAGCCCCATATCCCACACCTGGGATTAAAACAACATATTCACTAACAGAACTGGGTTTTTAAAGAAACCAAAACTCTCAAGACAGGTTTCAATCTGCTGCAGTATGTGCCTCTTGAGAGCTGAATCAGACGCCTCCAGGTTGTCCACATGTGCACGGATGCTTGGTCTGCTTGGGCCATCTAACAGACACTTAGAAAAGCCAATTAATGGGGCCACCATCACCACCACCACCTTTGTGTGTGGATGGATGGGTGTGTGACTGTGTCACAGTACCCACAAGGAGGTCAGAAGACAATCTTGGGTGTTGGTCCTTGCCTTCCACCTTGCCTGAGGAAAGGTCTGTTGGGTTGTTTGCTGCTGTGCACACCAGGTTAGCAGCCCATAAGCTTTCAGAGATTCTCCTCTCTCTAACTCTCTTCTCACAGTAGGAACATGGGGATTATAGATGCTTACGACCACGCCCAGTGTGTATGGTTCTGGGATTCATGCTCATCACAGCGGCCAGAACACCTCTGTTTGATGAGTGTCCGATGATGTTGGCTGTGTTATTAATCTCTATTTCTGTGATACTGAACATCTTCGCTTGCACATTTGTATGTGGCTAGCTTGCTTGGGAAGTTGTCTGTTCAAATCTTTTGTCCATTTACTTAACTGGCTGTTTGCCAACTTGCATTGGGTCTCAGAGATATCTGTATTCAAATGTGAGTTTCTATTAGACACATGAGTTTAAAGTGTTGCCCTCCAGGGCTTTACTGATGGTCATTCCCCGCCCCCACGTCTCTCTCTCCCTTTCCTTTCTGTGCTTGTGTGCATGCACTCGTGTACCTGTGGAGACAAAAAGAGGACGTTGTATCCATGCACACTTCTCTCTCCCTGGTATATATTTTATAGTCCTGGAATCACCAGTATCTTGCAGTTTCCATTGTGACTTAGACATCTCCTTCACATCTTTGCACACAGCTGCTCAGGGCATCTTTGCAGGAACTCTGACCTTGCTACACATTGCTTGTCTTCAGCTAGTCCCCATGCCTCCCTCAATCTTGCATCTTCCATGTCTTCAAAAAAAAAATAGCCCCTGGGGACCCACCTGGATGTCACTGCCAAGTTCTGAGCCCAGTTTAAGATGCAGCCCTGCCCGCCAATCCTGGGAAACAACTGGGTAAGGGGCAGAGAAACCCTTTAGGTTAGGCTTTCTCATGATTCTTCACAGACTCTGAGGGGTGTGATTCTGTGGTTCTACTGTTCCAGTGCAGTGTGTGAGGCTCTCTTCAGTGGTGTTGAGACCTGTAACAGTCACAGCTGCTTTTCTATACCAGCCTGGACACTCTCCTGCCTCAATTTCCTGTTAAACAAAATGGCCCATCTGCATCAACTTAGCTTCACACAGGTTCTTAAAACACAGGCAAAATAAAGCCACATTCTTGACCAACAATCCTTCTATCTTTGTATCCCCTCCCGTCCCTCAGTCCTGAGCGCACAGACTTGCATGGCATGCCTGGCATTTCACATAGACGCTGAGGGTTCTCATGCCTGTGCATAAGTTCTTGCTTGCTGAGCCATCACCCTAGCCCCCACTGCCTCCTGGGTAATCTGTCTCAGGGACTCCAGTTTCTTACTCCTTCCGGGACCCTCAGCTGCTTCCTGAACTTTGGAGGGGAGATACAGGACTTCCCCTTGCTGCAGTGCAACCTGAAGGCTTTCTCCAGGTAGAAAGCAAAACGTTGGTCAGGTCTCCTGTGCGAGTTGCTTCTTATCCGTGGGCAGGCCATTACTAGATCTATTTTGTCCAGTTTTTTTCTCTCTTATTTTCAATGTTCTTTAAAGTTGTCTCTGGAGAGAGAGGCTCTGGCTGTAGCTGCTCTATCTTGGCTGAAAGCTGCTTTAATTTTTTTTCTGCTTTAACCAATAAATGTTTTACTAGAAATATTTATTCAACAAATATTTATTTCCACAATGTCAACCAACATGCCTAGTACTGGCTTGGGCATGAGGAGGTGGGGCCGTGAAGACAGATAGAACCCCAGCCCTCTGAGGTGAGCCAGGCGTAAGAGAGCCTCACAATTAGCTATTTAATTACCATGGCGATAAGTAAGGCTTATAAAAGCTGACAGCATCTGAGCAAACGTGGCAAAGTTGAACTGATTATTTATGAAAGGTTTGTTTTGGAAAATAGACTATAATGAGTTCATTTGCAGGATGAGACAGAGAGATTCCCTTGGAATCCCCAAGAGAGAAGGGAGGGAGCCTTGGGTGAAGGGAGCGGATCCCCATAGGGTGCTGTCCTACCAACTGGTAACTGGTTCTGCCTGGCAGCTTGTCAGATGTGCATCCAGCACATGTGTGCTCAAAGGTGGAGCAAGGACGCTGGGGAAAGCACTTGGGTGGAGGCCCCCAGGCATCAACCTGCAGCTGCCCACTCACCTGTTCACCCTGATTTTCCAGTAACCCACACGCTGAGCATATAAACATAAAATAGCCCCTGAGGACCCAATCTGCCTGACTTCCCTACCTGAAAGTGGATCCGATCCCCGTCAGGTGATACTGTGGAGCGTGGTGCTGGAGTAGACTCTGTATTAGCAGCCCCTCCTCTCCAGCACCACTGATATCTTCTGAACTGTCTTGCAAGGATCATCCCAGCAGCACCCGCCGGCAGCCCGTCACATTTATTATTCATACCAAGGAGGGTTTCGGGGCCGCTGGCACACACTAACTGGGAAGCACATTATTGTTTCATTAAAGATTGATCACACATGCAGCTGGTCATTTAAATAATGGCTCTGCTGACACCGTTAATTGAATGATAAACGATTCCACCCTTGCCCCTCTAAGTCAATATCAGCGCCGCTCCAGAAGAGCACAGCCTGTTCTCCCGCAGTGGGGCTAGGGAAGGCCAGGGGCGGGGCAGATCATTCTGGTTGCACACAAGGTGGGTTTGGGGGGGTCACAGAGGCCAGGCAGGAGCATTTCATGTTGCCCAAGTGTTCAAGAGCCCATGCACAGCTGCCGAGAGCTCAGCCAAGTCCAACTTCTCCACAAGGAACTTGATTTAATTTAATAAGACAGATACTGTGTGTGGTTTAATGCCACTTCATTACAGAAACAGACTGATGGAGGCTCAGGGTGTTAGATTGCACACTGGCATCATGAACCAGTGCAGCTTTTCTGGAGTGGATGGGCTCCACACACTGCTGGGATAGAGGGAGGCATCAGGGAGCAAGATCATGTATCACTCACTCGCTCACTAGCTCATACATTCATTCACTCATTCACCACTCATTCATTCATTCATCCCATTCATAGGTTCGCCCACTTACTCATTCATCCTCCCTCATTTACTCATTCATTCTCATTTGCCTATTCATTCGCTCATTCACCCACTCACTCATTCATTAACTCAGTCGTTCATTGATTCACCCACTCACTCGTTCATCCCTCCTCATTTACTCATTCATTCTCATCTGTCTGTTCATTCATTCCTTCATCCACTCGTTCATCTTCACTTGTTTGTTCCCTGTTTAGGGTTTCTAGAGCTGTGAATAAACACCATGCTTAAAGGCAACTCAGAGAGGAAAGGCTTTCATTTCGGCTTACATTTCCACAGCACAGTTCATCATGGAAGGAAGTCAGGGCAGGAACTCAAACAGGGCAAGAACCTGGAGCAGGAGCTGATGCAGAGGCCATGGACGGTGCTGCTTACTGGCTTTCTCTTTATAGCTTGCTCAGCCTGCTGTCTTATAGCACCCAGGGCCACCGACCCAGGGGAGACATTGCCCACAGTGAGCTTGGTCACTCCATATCAATCATCTCTCAAGAAAGAAAATGAACCACAGGCTTGCCCACCAACCAGTCTAGTGAGAGCATTTTTTTTTTTTTTTTTAGTTGAGGTTTCTTAATCCCAAATAACTCTAGCTTGTTTGGAGTTGACAGCAGTCAGCACATCCATTTACTCATTCATTCACTCACTCACTCCTCATTCATTCATGCACTTGTTCATTCACTCACTAGTTCAGCTGTTCACACACTCGTTCATTCATTCGTTCACTAATTCATTCATGCCCTTGTTGACTCACTCATTGAATCATTGACGCATTCAGAGCTTCCTAGGTCTCATGTTGCGAATGTGTTAAGTGTGACACGAGACTTCCTCTCTCCTTAAGAGGGAAAGGAGGGCAATTGGACAACTGAGCAAGGAGACCTGGGCTGCCGAGGGGATAACTCATGTACCTGTGCATGAATATTGGGAGGGGCAAGCTCCAACAGAATACTGCAGGACAAGCATTTCTGTAAGGAGAATAGTCAGCACCATCCTTCAGGTACACAGAGCCCATCTTGGCTGCCAGGCCTTTCCTTCCTTGGAGGGCAAGAGCCAGAGTACGGAGTGGCCTGAGTGAAGCAGGGTGGAGCCCTGGCAATTACAAGTCCCAAGTGTGCTTTGTATCCAGGCAAGGCTTCAGATGGGTGGCATGAGGCTGGATCTGACAAGCAGCCTCCAGAACCCAGGGCTCAGATGCTAACCGCTGTGTGTTCTAGCGGAGCTGTGACTGAGGGTCTGGGCCACCTGGGCCGTTTGAAAGAATTGAGCCATGACTGGCATTCCTGTTGCTTGTTCCTCTACAGGCTTCTTGGAGGAGGTGGCCTTCACATGGGTTACACAGTGGCCTGTTCCAAGGACAGAAGCATGCCTGAGACTTTTTCCCCCCTCCCCACACTGAAGATGTGTTCTGCTGGGCATTTCCACTGAAGTTAGGTCTCATATCAGACTATCTATCCTCACCCTGCACATCCTGGGCCAGGTTTTCTTCCCGCTTACACCTCTTCCTGGATCCAACGGGCTTTTCCTGCTGAATGCCCTCTATGAAGCTGCAGTCCCCTGACACTGACACTTCCTATCCAGTTGGACCTGGACCTGTCTGGCCCAGGCTGATGTCACCAAGGAGGTGGTACATGGCCATCCCTCCCTATCCTCACAGAGACTAGGGGCAGCAGTCACACCCAGAGGGTTCTGGAAGTGACCTTTATATCATTTCCTCAGGGAAACCCCTGCCTGCTCATTATGATCGAGGCATAGAAGATAGTTGGTGGGGGTAATTCCCACTATGGACACTGTGTGTGGCATTCTATTTGGATTGAGGTAATTCTGACAAACACAGTGGTGGATGCCTGAGTCTCAGGGTCAAGGTGGGTGGTGACAGTGTGCTGTGCCCCTGAGGTAAGAATGAGACTGGCCATTGGGCATGGGAAGAGGTTGGGAGATTGAAATTCAAACCATCATTTTGCCTTTAATCATGGTGTTCTGAACCATTAAATAGCCAACAATTGCTTTTTGGAAGCATACCTTAAGTTTGACTAAGAGGCCGTGGATATAACAGAGAATTGTCCCAATTATGTCTGCTTCTTTGTGTGTGTCGGAGGAAGGGGATCAGAATTTAGCACTGTGGAAAATTAAAATATCGAGAAGGCAGCTAAGGAAAAGATGAGCTCGCCTCCTCAGCCGCCCTTCCTTCCATGATTAATCAGATGATGGGCTAATCCAAGCAGCAGGTTTTGCTGAGGCTGCGATCTGGGGCTTCACTGAGAGAGATCAGGGGTGCAGCGTGGCTGCAGGCACTGGGGCCTGTCAGCTGCAACCTCGATGCTGAGCTGAGGGCAGCTCCCAGCTGCCACCACTTTCCCTAATTCTTTCCCTATCCCTCAGGATAGGGAACCTTCTGGGGGAAACTGCAGGGTGGGGCCTGGGAGGTGTCTACACCCACAACAGCACAGAGGGCCCACTGGCCCTGAAAGCCTGCAGTGTTTACTCCAGGCAGGATCCACTCAGGGGTCAAGACCATTTCTTCAAGGTCAAGCTGCAGAGTGAGCTGAACAGCATTTTAATTTGTCTCAGGCATTGATCAGGAATATGCTTGGGACAGGGATGGAAGCTCAGTACATTGTTAGAGCCCCATACTCATGTTCCTGTGGGCACTCGGTTGTTATTTTCTGCCTCCCTGTATCCTCGGATACCCCTGGGACTGGCACTTATGTCTATGTTACCATTGAAACCCTGAGCACCAGGGTCTGGGTCTTCAGAAGGCTAGGCCACTGGGCTTTGGTGGCTCCCGTCTGTTGGTTGCTATTCTCTGCCTGGGCTCACACACCTGGGCAGCTTCTCGCTGGGAAGCACATGGTCTCATTTAAAAACCACTTTTAAAGACCCCTCTGAAGGCCATCCCTGGACCAGAACCATCCAGGGTCTGCAGGAGGACTGGAGGCCATCCCTAGCTTCACCGTACAGGGAAGAGAAAGATCCTCATCTGTATGAAAGGAGGGCCCAGGATCATGGGGAGGGACTAGCGTGGATGTCTGAGGTAATGATCACGGGCTTTGGCTGGTGAGTGCAGGGTCAGCCTTGATGGCCTCTACACTGCTGGGTTCCCCCCTGCTTTAGACAGGAGCCAGACAGACGTCTGCAAGCCCATAGCTGCCTCCTACCTGCTCTCCTGGAGGAAGCAGGGCTTGAGTAGTAGTTCTGAATAGGCTTTCGTCACTGGCCATGAGGTACCAGCTCAACCGCACATACCTGGGGAGCTACCAATGACCCAGGAACGCCTGTCGGTGGGCAGAAGGTCTAGCAGAAGCTGGAGGCCCCCTTCCTGGTTCATGAGTCCTGTTACATCACCCAGGTCATTCGTACTAGCTCTTCTTACCAAGCACCCACTTCTGTTCTACAGCTTGGGGATGGATTCGGCATCCAGTGAGGAAGGAGAGGCTAGAGTAGGGGAAGGGGTGGCTGGTGTGGTCCATTGGTGGAGCTGCCTGCCTGAACCAGGGCTTCGTGTCACTCTAACTTTTGAGAACTTTCTGGTCTAAAACAGAACAGTTAGAAAGAGAAAGAGGTTCCAGAAGGTCAAGTCTCTTGATGCCAACTAGTCTGACCACCTGAGTTGGACACCTGGAGAAGAGAACCGACTCTTGTCATTGTAGAAGCTCTGGGACTGTGTTGCTGAATACCAAAGACGCCATGTCACAGACAGTCTTGATATGGCCCGGGTCCTCTCCTCTGACACCACCTCCTGGAAGGGGGCCTTCATCCTATCAGTTCAAACCCAGGAGGTATGGGGCATCCTATGAGCTAGTAAGCTGGACACAGGGAAAGCAGCATTACGTAGGACTGCAGCCTCTGAATTCGCATGCTGGAGACTGCCCCAGTACCTTAGAGGTGACTTTTAGAGACAGGCTGGGGTCTTGGCTAACATGACACTCCAGTGTCCTTTCAGAAAGGGACAGGCGTGTGAAGGCCCTGTAAGGATATGGAGAAGAGGCAGCATCTGTACACCTAGGAGAGACACTGAGACAATAAATACCAGTGACTCAGGTACCTACCAGCCTGATTGTTTCACTGTGGTGGCTGGGCAGCCACACAGACAGTTCAGTAGGTGGGACCTTTGGGATATATATCCCTATGGAGCCAGGAACCTCTGAGGGTCCCATAAGGCTCCTGCTAAAGTTCAGTATCCTGCTTCCCCCAGGTGACCCTAACCTGTGTATTCTGCTGTCCCTCCAGCCCCCTTGGGAGATCCCTACATCCTTCCTGAATCTCCCATGTTCTGCCCTCATTAGCTACTCCGGATCCCATTTTTAGGTGTTTTATTCCCTCTCGCTGACACAGCAGTGTGCCTCCTGTTTTTGTATCTGTCAAACTCTGCAAACCCATCATTCCCCATTGGTAACACTCCCCACAGTGGGAAGAGCAGTCCTCATTTTATCCTAGGCAACTTAAGGGGAATCATACCCCATGACAAACCACAGGAAACCAAGGCACAGGCCAGGTAGCGAGTGTCCGCACGTGTTGAGCAAGTGGAGCAAGAACAAGGATTTTATTTGCCAGTGCCATCTGGCTCTGGAGCCTTATGCTGGGCACGGCAGTACGGCTGCACTTGGGAGTTACGGAGGCTGGTATGGGAATAGCCACTTTCTGAATAATCAGGGGAGATGACTTAACTGAGGCTCACTGGGCCTCAGTTTCCCCATCTGAGAATATATGCTTCTCAGATGCAGAAAACCCAGGAAGTCTGTGACACACAGAGGAAGGTGGTAGTCAGAGGTGTGAAGGGCTGTGTGGAGCCCCAAGGCACTCTTCCTAGCTCAGCCCACAGTGTCAGCCTTAGTCTCATGGCTGGTAACAGTAGCCCCATGCAGACATGGCAACTGTGACAGCTTCCCAGAGGTGGGGCACACCAGGCATGGGCACGAGTGTATGCAGGAGACGCCTGTTCCCTGGCATGTACCATCAACTTATGCTGACAGTCACCTGGGCATTTTGAGCATGCCCAAATGGTTTCTTTATGAGAAAGTATTTGTTTTTGTGACCTTTAAAAAAGCCCAATTAAAGTTTATATGGTGCTGGGAGGGAGAGCTCACTTCTGAGTTACTGTGAAGTCTACAGACTGCGTTATTCTGGTGAAGGAGGGCTCCTTCCTCCTACTGTCACCCAGGGACTAGCCTGATGCATCTCAGGGAAGGGCTCTTTGCTGGGGCTGTGCAGCAAGGAGAAGATACAGGAGTAGACTTGTGTTGTTTTCTGTGTTGTCTATGGTATTACGACCTGCATCCAGCCAGGTGTGTAACCGCCTAAGCTGATGCTGACCAGTGATCCACCATGGACAAAGCTTCAGAGTCACCTGCTTCAAAGTCACCTGCCCAGCTGACTTCATGAATGGGACACATACACACACGGGGTCCCCAAATGACCTTAATGTGACTATGATGTTGAATTCAAACAAGTCTGTCTTCTCTCTGAGAGGTGCATACAAGCACTTGGAAGCATCATAAACACCCATGTCCTGTCATGTGCTGGTCGTAGCTATAGGACACCACAAGGTGGATGAGAGTTAATGAGGCCCGTGGCTGAGTCCCCTGGGAGGCATAGGTTAGACCCAAGTGGTGTCCCGGGGCATGCACTCTATTGGGATGATGTGAAGGCACCCGTGCCCATGTGGGCCGATGCACCCTACATGCAAGTGTGTCCCCTGTGATTCCGGCTGGGGAACGTGATCAAACAGGAGCCAGGCAGCTACAGGAAGGTTCAGAGACCTGTCTTGGAGCAGACTTGTTGGGAGCCCTGGGTCCTGGTCACAGCTTGGCCATCAGACCCCATGTGATTCATGACCTCTCCTACCATCTTGGGAACAGGTTGGGAGGCAGGCATGACAGACAGCCTGGTGGTTGGAGGCAGGCATGACAGACAGCCTGGTGATTTTTTTTTTTTTTTTTTTTTTTTTTTTTTTTTTTTCTGTATGTGGTGATAGATAGCCAGGAAGAGGCAGAAGGGCCCAGGGGAAGGATTGACGTTCCTCTAGGTTGTACTCGATTCCCTTCTGGACACAGACCCACCCTAGTTCCTATCTGCAGGAACTCCTGAGGGAAAAGGGTAGGTGACCTTGGGCCCATGCTGTAGGAGCCACCAGACCTGTCATTTCCGGGCTCAGATGGATTAGGGGGTGCTGGCTGTGAGCTCTAGGAAGCCAGGTAGGGAGTATGGATCTGCAGAAGCCCCTTACTGGTGGTCTCACCACAAAGAGCAAGGCTACTTCCACCCCTCACTGTACCTCTCATCCAAGCCTCTCTGGAAAAGCCCTTCGGTGTATCAGCCTGTCAGCCAGGCTGTCACAGCACCTTCAGGAGAAAGGTCACCAAGCCTCTGCTTGTTTGCAGGCTCTGCAGAAAAGGCCTGATTACTAATTAAAACCCTGGCTTTTCAGGTTGGAATACTAATCCCTCACAGCTGTGGCCTTAATTACACTTCCCCTCTGACATCCTAAAGAGCAGGGCTGGGACAGGGAGAGACGGGCCAGCTTTCCACAGACTCTGTGGCCCCAGCCAGGGTGCCAACCTCCCTCCTGTCCCCAGACTCTGGCAGACAGAGATGTCTTTATTTCCTCTCCTGCTCTTCCTCAGAACACACAGCAATGGAGCTCCCAGGAGGCCAGGGCCTCTTCTTTACGTGTGTTTCAGTTGTGGCCTGAAGAAGCCACTTGGGCCCACGGCTCTTGGCTCAGGCAGGCCCTGAAGCCATTTCCCAGCTGTCCCTCCAAGTAGTTATGATTCTGACTGCCTCGGGTTTGTGTCTCTGTGGTTGCCTGTTACCTAGACTTCATCTCTCCTAGAACTGAGGGCTGAACATCTCGGAAGCCTAGAAAGAGAGGGTTCCTATAATAAGCAGGGGGGTGTGAATGATGAATTTTGAGAGCCTCACTCAGTGGTCTGATTATCTGAAAGGAAAATTAGCCCAACAGCTAGCTAGCCCTGGGTCCCCGCAGGCCTTCCTCATCTGAATTGCTTCAAGCAGCCCCAGGTCCAGGCAGAGCAGATCCCTCCTGCTGACCCAAGGCATTCTCCTACCTGCTCTAGTGCGTGCTCTGGTGGGCTCACCATCATAAACCAGGAGCTGTTCCTGGCCCCACTGCAACACCTGGCTGCCTTTCCTGGGATCCCACTCCCTGGAGCCTCGACAGTTTCATCCAGAACCTTTGCCATCAGCTGACATGGACTCAGCCTTTGTGTTTGAGAGCAGTTGCTCTTGTCCCCTGGAGCACAGCTTCTCCCAGCAGCCAGCACTCTTACAGTCAGCATTGTATCTACATTTGCCCAGCCAAGTCTGAATGGACATGGTGATGAACGGACGCTGCTGCTGTAGAAGCCAAAGAGAGGATTAATGGTTTGCTGGGGCTCAGGGTGGGGTAGGGCCTTCCATCTGCACCACTGCAGTGGGGAACCCCCAGAGACAGTTAGGCAGGGAAGAAGGTACTTCAGTTCAGATACCTGCATATCCAGCCTCAGGCACCTGGGCAGCCAGTGGCTGGCACTGTGCTCCACCTAGAAGTCCCATCCATCCATAGACTGGGTCCCATAGCAACCACCATTTCCTCCACACTCTCACTAAGGTAGAGAACTCTGTTTCCTGAGTTGTGATGCTCAATAGCTCAAGTGCTTCCAGGGCAAGGAGCTGGGTTGTTCCGCGCCCCCTTTCGAGTCCCCTTCGCCCCCGAAAGAGACACGTGAGGCAGTGTTCGGGTGGTTACTACAGCGAGGCTTTATTCTTGTATCAGCAGAAAGCGGAAAGACCCAAAGCCTGGGAAAGGCACTGCTATATGTACCCTAGAGTGGCGTGTTCACTTCTGATTGGCTGTTCACTCATTACCCCATATTACACCCCGGGGATGGGCAGTGACTTTGGCGCGCTTTTGCCTTTTGCACCTGCGCAGTTAGTTGTTTACTTGTTGGAGCACAGGATGCCTGCACCATCTTGTAATGGCGAATGTTGTCATGCTCACTGCGGCTCCTAACATCTCCCCCTATCTATATATTTAAGATGGAACAGCCTATTGCTTATCAAGTGCAGCACCAACTCAGTGAGGGAAAGCAGAGGCCTGATCCCCTGTGCAAAATGAGATATTGTAATGGGTTTCTTCTCTCGTTGTCGTGCAATGAGGAAAACTTCCCATACCCATCTCGATGCCTTTTGACAGGGAAAGGGAGCCTCCACCCTGGGGCGCCACCAGGGGAGGTTTCTTGGCATCAAACCTTTGTGCAATCAGGCATACTTTCGGGAAATCTATCCACACTCGTGGAACATTCCCTGTCGAGTACCCACTCGCAACACCTCTAGATATTCAGGTACCACAGTTATTCAGGCAAGGGCTGGCTAGACTTAGACCTCTCATCGACCCAGTGCAATGGGCTGAACCCTTGGGGTGGATCGACTGAGGGTCTCAGTCATCAGCTACTTTTTTAGCCTAGATAGCCAAATTTCAGGGGGAGATGCTTGCTCAAGGCTATGAGTGCTTAGGCGATAGCGACCTTGTCACGTTTTTGTTGGGCTCTGAGCTTGCAGACCAATCATAACATGAACACTAATACACAACATAGGGCTGCACCAAACAGGCCTATCCCCACCCTTTAAGAAAGAAAAGGCAGAGGTAAGACAAGAAGTAAAATCGCCAGGGGTAACAGGGTCCACTCGTGTTCCATCAAGGCTCAAGATCCGGATCTGCAATTGCTGCTGCACCTGGTCCAACTCCCCAGTCCAATTCCCTTGTAAATAAGCAGAAAGATTATGGCTTTGAATAAATGTATCATTCATAAATCTCAGAGGTGTAATACCTAGATGTGGGGTTGCTGACACGCAGCTCATTTGAACCACATCTGTGAGCTGCTCCACATGGGCTTGGAGCAAATCAACTCTCTGATTGACCAACAGAATGCCTGATGCCAAGTGTGCATCCACTTTCTGTAGAGTGGTCAAAGCCTCAGAGGTCTTTTCTGAAATTTAATTAACAACAGTAGCTGCTGTAACTTGATTAGCCAAGGCTATGCCGACTGTCACAGCTGTAGCTGCAGAGATGGTAATAGCAGTGATAATGGCTGCAGTTATATCAAAATCTCTCTTCTGTCGAAATAAAGTCAAGGTCCCAGATGTCTGAACGGGGATAGGGATCCATAGTGGTATACTGGCTATTAGGGCCTGCTTATAGACAAGAGCAGACCAGCACTGGGACATAAAGCAAGTTACATTGGTATAAGTTAGCAGAAGCGGCGCCTTTTAAGAAGGCAAGGGCATAGGTTTTGGAAAAGCAGATAGGATAGCCATCTAAATTCACTATATATACTAGGAACCCGATTTAGGAGAGTCTAAATGAGAACTGAGAGCGTCTGCAGATGAGTCCTTCGGAGGGTCATTTTCAGGAACCGTGAGTCGCCACGTCAGTCGCTCTGGCAGCCAAAATGGGTTGTCTTCTTCCTGTGGAAAAACACAAACCACTCCCCTGGATCTTATTAAAATAGGATCCGGGCCTTTCCATTGACCAGTCAAAACATCTTTCCATTTTATCATTTCTTTTGGCCTAGTTGGTTCCAGGCAATGGCGATCAGCTGCTGTATTGCCCTGACTGTCCAAATTCAAAAAGTTGAGGGTAAAAAGTGCCAGAGAAACAGTATCTTGTGGCACCGTGGGCAGAGCTTCCTCAACTTCTTTTTGTTTTATCAAATAAGTTTTAAGGGTACGATGAGCATGCTCAATAATGCCCTGTCCCTGAGGGTTGTAAGGAAGACCCGTCAGGTGTGTCACCTCCATATGGCGACAAAATTGTTGAAATTTTTGAGAAGTATAGGCCGGTCCATTGTCAGTTTTAAGGATTTTAGGCTTTCTCCAGGCACTCCAAGCCTCGAGACAATGTTGAATAACATGGGCCGCCTTTTCTCCGGTCAATGGAGAGGCAAACATAACTCCAGAACAGGTATCAATGGAGACATGCAAATATTGTAATTTGCCAAAGGATGGGATGTGAGTAACATCCATTTGCCAGATCTGTAATGGCCTAATTCCCCGAGGGTTAATTCCGGTATGGGGAACAGGTAGGAATTGACAGCAGTTTTGGCATTGAGTCACGATATCTCTAGCCTCCTTTCTAGTAATGTTAAATCGACCTCGTAGCATCTCAGCTGTCACATGAAACCTTTTATGAAAGGCTTTAGCCAAATCTAATTTTGGCGAAAGGGCAATTGCAATCAACTTTGTGGCTCGATCTGCCAGGTCATTTCCATGGGACATAGGTCCCGGTAAGCCTGAGTGAGCCCTAATATGAGTTATAAAGACAGGGAATCTTTGCTTAGCCAGGGTAAGCTGAATCTTTTGAAAAACTTCTACAAGTCTGCTAGATGTCTTAATTAACCCAGCAACTTTTAATGCTTTCACTGCATTAACCACATAGAAGGAATCTGAAACAATATTTAAGGGACCTGGAAAGATTTCCAGAACCTCTGACACCACTAGGCATTCCACAATTTGAGGTGAGGTTTCATGGTATTGTTTGGATGTAACCTTATTATTAACCACATAGGCACCCACTCCTGTTTTAGACCCGTCCGTATAAACTACCATTCCATCTGTGAGTGGCTCCTGAGACACAATATGTGGAAATATGATAGCTTGAGTTAAGGCAAATTGTAAGATGGGATGCTTAGGATAATGATTATCTATTTGACCATTGAAGGAAGTAACCAGCACTGCCCAAACATCAGAGGTCGCCGTTAATATTTGGACTTGATGGGCAGTATAAGGCACTATCAAAACCTTAGGCTCCCTTCCAAAATGGGTAATGGCTGCTTTTAGTCCACGAAGGGCAAGTTGAGCAACTGCATCTGGATACCTTTCAATAATCTTTGTGGGAGAAGCATTGGGATGAATCCATAACAAAGGCCCCTCCTGCCATAACACAGCAGTTGGTAAGTGTCTAGTTTTAAAAACACATAGGTCAAAGGTTTTGGTTTCATCTATGCGTTTTAACTGGGCATCTTGTAAAGCATTTTCTACTACTTGCAGAGCATGGCTCGCAGCCGGTGTTAAGGCCCTCAGTGAGGAAATATGAGCATCCTCTTCCTAGGGAGAGACTTCCATGCCTTTATTGCAGCTGATGCTATCTGTGCGTAGACCTGCCTGGGATGAGTGGTCTGGTCGTTCGCATGTACGCCAACTCCAGCCAGCATGTCAAAAGCCCATAATTGCTGTCCCTCAGTGTTTGCATTAATCCTGGCTTGTGCTTGCAGTGCCTCGTGCCACAAGGCCTTCCACTCTAGGTATTGGCCCATATTGTTAAGTACCACCTTCACTGTGTCCTGCCAGTCTCCTGGCGTCATAGCAGCTGTACTTAATCTCTCCACTTGGGATACAGTAAAATTAGCCCCAATTCCATATGCACATACTGCCTCAGCTAATTCTTTGACCTGCCTATACTCTACTGGGGAATGAACACGAGCGCCTTCTGCCGCTTCAAAGACCGGAAATGCAAGCTGTAGCTGTCTGCGATCTCCTGGGCTGAGAAATGAATTAGAGGTACTGCCCGGGACATAGGCTGGAGGCAAGGACGGGCCCAAGGGATTCAAGGTCTTTCTTAGTCTTATCCCAGAATGGCTATCTTTTGCACAGGAGGCTACTTCCTCCTCTAGGCTCTCCTCCTCGGAGCTGCCAAGGTCTATGGAGGCAGGCTCCTTAATGGGGTACAGGGGGGTCCCCCCGAACTCCACTCTCTCTTCACCAGCCGGTGAAGGGTCCTTAACCTTAACAGGCCATGCAGTGGCCCCTATTCCTTTTGAGTACTCTTTTCTATGACCAGGCTCCTTGGCCTGCCTCTGTTGCCCAGGCTTTTTTGCCTGCTTCTCCTTTCCAGGCTCCTTGGCCTGATGCCGGCTAACACGCTCTGTTTCTGATAGCCTGTAGTGGACCTCTCTTGAAACCTCTTGACTTGCCCTAATAGTTGTGCTGCGGGCTGGATCCTCACAACACAAATAAGCTAAAAAGGAAAACAACACAAGCAAGAGGCCAACTACTGCAGCGGTGGCAATGGGTGAAAATCCGCTCGCAAAGAAGGCTTCTACCCCAAGCATACCTCTCAGAGACGTACCTCGATCCTGTAGTCTTTTAACCCGCCCCGAATCTCGGGGGGGGTCTCCCGCGGCACCGGATGGTTTGTTCCTTCCCGGGTTTCGGCACCAAATTGTTCCGTGCCCCTTTTCGAGTCCCCTTCACCCCCGAAAGAGACACGTGAGGCAGTGTTCGGATGGTTACTACAGCGAGGCTTTATTCTTGTATCAGCAGAAGCGGAAAGACCCAAAGCCCAGAAAAGGCACTGCTTATATGTACCCTAGAATGGTGTGTTCACTTCTGATTGGTTGTTCACTCATCACCCCATATTACGCCCCGGGGATGGGCAGTGAGTTTGGTGCACTTTTGCCTTTTGCACCTGCACAGTTAGTTGTTTACTTGTGGGAGCACAGGATGCCCATGCCATCTTGTAATGGCGAATGCTGTCATGCTCACTGTGGCTCCTAACACTGGGTCACCAGGAAGGAGCCATGATATGGCATTGTACAACTTCCTCGATTCTGTTTTTATTTACCTTGGGTGCAGAGAGAAGCGACAACGAAGACTCTACCCCGGTCTTGCATTTGTAAGTTACATGAATGCAAGTGAGGGCTTCTCACAGGATCATGCAGGACACCATCAGGCATAGTGCCAAAGGTTGCACTGCAGTGTGAGTTTCATGCCCATCCCAGACAACCTTCGGCCTCCCATACACTCTGGCAACTGCTAAAACTATGTGCAGTTGGGTAGAATTAGGGGCCATCAAAGGGAGGATGGGTGGGTGGCTAGAGTCTCCTCTGGTGAGGATCTACTGACACAGGTCCCTTCCTGGGAGCTCATGTGGGTCATCACAGCCACTCCCATCTCAAGATGGTAGTCATAAAGCCGTGCAGGGGAGACAGACTTCAAAACACATGATTGGCTTCTAGACTTGTCAGCTCCATAGAGAACACCCTCCACAGCCTGGCACATGTCACACGAGTAGGCTTTACTCTCACTCAGATCGGAAAGATGTCTGTGAATGTTCCAGCCAGCTCTTCCCTCCTCTCTCCTGTTTCCCTGCTGTTTAAGTGATGTCAGCTGACAGCTGACAGAAGGTGAGTACCTTCTCTCACTCCCACACTCCCTGGGATGCTCAGGAGCATGTGCATACTTGCAGATACACACACCTGTAGATATCCACACATGTCTTAGTCTACTTTCTACCTCTTTGATATATACCATGACCAAAAGCAACTCTGGGGAGAAAAGGGTTTATTTGGCTCACAAAGATAGTCCATTGTCAGGGAAAATTGAGGCAGCAACCTAGGGGCAGGAACTGAAGCAGAGACCAGGAAGGGGTGCTGCTTACTGGCTTGCTCTTCATGGTTTGCTCAGTTTGCTTTCTTATAGCACCCAGGACCACCAGCCCAAAGGGATGGTACTGCCCTCAGTGGGCAGGGCTCTCCCACATTAACCAACCAATCATTAATCATTAATTAAAATTCCCCACAGGCTTGCCTACAGTTCAATCTGATGGATGCATTTTCTTAATCGAGGGACCTCTTCCTAGATAACTGTAGTTTCTGTCAGGCTGACAAAAAGCCAACCAGGATAGCACACAGATGTACACACACACACACACACACACACACACACACACACACATACCACTCAATTATAGAAAGGCTGATACACACTTGGTTTAAATGTGCAGTTCTATGATTCTGTGTAGAGACCAAAGGCATCTATAAAAGACCTTACAGACTCATGTTGGCTCATTTTATATCAGATTGACACAAGCTAAAGTCATCTAAGAGGAGGGACCTCAACTGAAAAAAAAATGCTTCCATAAGATTGAACTGCAGGCAAGTCTGTAGGGCACTTTCTTAATTAGTGGTTGATGGGAGAGGGTTCAGCCCATTGTTCATGGTACCATTCCTGGGCTGGTGGTCTTGGGTATTATAAGAAAAACAGTCTGATCAAGCTATGAATAGCAAGTCAGTAAACAGCACCCCTTTATGGTCTCTACATTAGCTCCTGGTCCTTGCCAGGTCTGAGTTCCTGCCCTGTTTCATCATAGGAATAGTAATCCTAAGAGAAGACTTTTTATCTTTTATTTTCTGGTTCTTTGAAACTGTGTGAGTAGAAGAGCATTTCAGAAAATATCATTCTACCTTTCCCAAGGTACAGGAGAGATCCTAGTGTTGCTACACCCTGGGGTATGTGGCTTGTATCTCCCTTAGATGTAGGCCTTTCCTCACAGTTGCAGAGGGGTATGTAGCATCTGTCTTGACCAATCTGAGCCACTCTTCGAAGCCTTCCCACTTCCTGCCCAGATAACCACAGCAAACACAGATAACCAGAAAACAGCTGCCATAACCCAGGAAGCATGGACCCCCACCCCCCACTCCCCGGGCTGCACCCTGGACAGCAGGTCCCAAGTACTTTCCTCGGTGCACTGTGTGTAGAGCTCACACACACTGTGTCAGCCTTCTTAGGCCCTGAGTGAGTAGAACCTTTGCAGGATTCATCAATCAAGCCCTGGAGCCCCCAGCGGGCCTCGCTCCTCACAGGTCAGCATCAATTTCATTCATACTTGGTCAGTGTGTGCACCTCGATTCTTACGTTCCGTGAATCTAGGGCTCTGTTTGAATACCAAGTTTGCATCTTCTCCCACACAGCGACTCCCAGGTGACCCAGACCATGGTTATTCAGGCTCTAGCATGTGCCAGGCTCGGTACAATAAAGATCTTGTGTCAGCCCCAGACTAGGGCTGCTCTGAGGATGGAAGGGGTGCACAGATTCTCCTTTCTTCTGCCCTGCCAGCTGCTTTCTCTCTTCTCTAAACAGGATTCCTAGGCTCCAATTCCGGGACCCCCAAGCCATGGTAGAGAGTCCTCATAAAGGAAGTTCTATGCCCAGCCTCTCAGCCAGAGACAATCCTGATCCCAACAGCTGGACCAGAAAGCTGCTTCCTAGATGGAGGCACTGGTCACAGCTCTGTCCTCAGAGGGAAGAAGGGCAAGGCTTCTGTCTGTGTTCTCCTTCCCTCCTCTCCTTCTAGTCCCAGGTACATAACAGGAGCTCAATAAATATTCATCGAAGAAATGAAATTTGCAAGACATTTAATAGAAACACTGCTAGAGTCTGTGTTGCCCCCAGATTTTATTTCTCCCCCTGACACTTGATGGTTGTTAAACTAGAGTGCATACTATCATTACCTTCCATCACCTGTCTGACACTGTGCTTCCAAGGTTCCTGACAGCTACAAATCTTTATGGGCCTGCATCTGCATGCTCTTCCTGGCATTTGCATACTGTGATTCTGGCGGTCTCTGGTTTCACACACTTCTGGCTGGGGGGTTAGTTTGCCCTGGAGACTGGGACCTGGATTTGGCCTGTTAGCTGGTGGATTTGCAGTTGGGTGGGAGGCAGCTGGTATGCTTTGTTTAATATTTCAAAAAGATGAAGTCAGAGGACCAGGGCAGCCCTCATTATGACTAGACAGGATCTAGAATCACCTAGGAGACAAGCTGCAGAGCATATCTGTGAGGAAATTCAAATTAGGTTAACTGAGGTGGGAAGACCCACCCTAGAAGTGGGTGACACCATTCCCTAGGCTTGGGTCTCTGACTGCATCAAAAAAGGGAAGAAGTCAGCTGAGCAGGCATTTATCCAACTGCTTACTGACTGAGGATACTGTGACAGTTGCCTCAAGCGCCTGCTGCTGTGACTTCTCCAACAAGGAAGACTGTCATGGGGACCTGTGA
>NW_023046266.1:0-63062 GCF_011762505.2 Arvicanthis niloticus
TGAGTCACTCATGCCATCTCTTTCTGTCTATGATATTACTGCCAGACAAAGGACAACTTAAGTGTGTTTCCATCTCTTAGTAGTATTAGCATATGAATCCTGATTGGGAAATGTAAATATGCTGCAGTGATATTGAATTAACATTTTGCCTGTAAGAAAAGCTTCCTCTGTGAAATATGAGTGATGAGGAGTAACTTAGCCCTGTGTCTACTTCTTTCTACCCACAATGGATTAGGGATGGCCCTTACCGGTTAGTCATTTAAGTTCTCATGTTTGAGAACTTTTAATGAAAGAAGTCTGCCTTGCCTTTCCATCCTGCCACATGTTATGGTACACATACTCTTGTTTTATAAATGTTTATTAAAAACTGTCAGTTGCTTGATATCCAAAATGCCATTTCTATTCTTTACAGCTACGTGACTCACAGAAACTTATCCTTTGACTCATCCATACACTAAAGTGTCTTCAACACATTTCAAACAAAGTTCTAGAAATAAAAATCTATTTGTGTTCTTTCCAAAATTAGCCCAAGAAGTAGGTACAATACAGTGATGTGTATGGAATCAGTAGTCTCCAGATGGTAGGAGGAAGAGCAGGGCATGTCCATATGCCCTCTCTCACCCTACCAAGCCTGCATCTGCACTATGATGACTGACCTTGGCCTCAAAACTAGAGACATTTCCCTAGTTTTTAGATCAACTGAAGTAGGTGTTAAACAGAAAACAACAGTTTGTGTCACTGTTGGCTTTGGGAAACGTTTGCTTTTCTTATCGGTGCAAACTCATCGTACATGCCCATTTTTATTTTCACTTACTTCCAATAGGGAAACAAATCATAAATTCTGTCATCCCATAGGGACAGAAAGGTCGTGGGCCTGGAGAAAACCTACTAATATTATTCTGCTAAAGGAACATAACAATACAATGAATGACTTTTTAATACCGTACTGTTG
Organism: Arvicanthis niloticus; assembly: GCF_011762505.2. NCBI lineage: Eukaryota > Metazoa > Chordata > Mammalia > Rodentia > Muridae > Arvicanthis > Arvicanthis niloticus. The sequence continues at coordinate 953 of NW_023046266.1, forward strand.
TATCCATAGATCAGTGTCTAACTCAAATGCATCAGAGAAGTTCTTGTAGTAGATGGTAATAAACACAGAGTCACACAACTGGACCATGTGCAGAGTGTGGGAGATTGTGGGCTGCCTGTCCTAATGAAATGTGTTTATCAAGCCCTCTCCTCAAAGCTCAGGGTTCAGGAGGTGGACCAATTGTAAGAGCCAGTGTTGGGGGGGGGGCGTGACTCCAAGAAAACAGTGGTTTTTAGACATAAGGAGTGGTAGAGTAATACACATATAAACAATCCATGACAGCATGGGCAAGATCTGTGCAGGTTCAACCAGAGAAACAAAATCCTAGCAAGGAGAAGGGGAGGTAGAAAAAAATTTCCACCTATAATCAAGTTGCTATTTACAATTGATACCTGCTGGGAAAGGGAAAATATATGTTCTACAATGGAGTGTTACTGGATACAGCAATCACAACTGCACACTGGGCCCCATTCCCAGGAAGAGTTGATCAACACAAATGGACTCGTTTTTTTTTTTCGGTTTTATTTTTATTACTATTTTTCATTTGTTAGTTTTGATTTTGGTTTTTTCATTTGTTGTTTCTTGTGGAGAAAGAGATAGAGAATGTGAAGGTGGCTGGTTGGGAGATGAGAAAAAATCTGAGAGGAGTGTGGGAAGGTGATCTGATCAAAACTTACCATATGAAAAAAACTACACAGATAGAGACCAGTTTAGCTGACTCCCTCCACCCCATATGGTAATTAAGTGGAACATTTTATACAGGTTTATTATTCAAGTTTTGATTTTAAGTAAATAATATTAAAAACAAATTATTGGTGAATTTTTAATATTAACATCAACTCATATGGATGTGGACCAAATTTTCACACACAAAGGCCCATTTTGCTCTTGGCATTGGGTATGCAGCCCAGTTTATTTCTTCTTTTCTGCCTTTTGGCTCTATTCAGTTTTCTTCTCTCACCTAATTTTTTTAGTTTTTCACTCAACTTATGTTAACTCTCTCAATTATTTAGTCAGTAAATACATTTTATACCCAAAAGGTAAGATTTATCTGAGAAAATTGCCTTAAGTTTTCTTTTTTTCTCCACTCAATTAAACTGTAATTTTTATTTTAATCATTACTGCCAGAGTGAAAGTGTGGAGCTTTCAAAAGCCTGAAAGGAAATAGCAATTTCTTTTACTTTGGTGACTGACAGAATTTGCCTTTGTTGCAGGTCATGTAAAGCACAAACACCTACGGTGTTTAAAACTTTGTTCCAAATAGCAGTTTGTATTTTAAAACTATTTATGGCATGTGATTTCATTTCTGGGACTGCAAATTTTGAACAAAATGCCAGGAGAAGTGTGTTTAAGAGCCAACAAAATAGCAAAGAGTAATAAAGCCTGAATCCAGTGGATCCAAATGTCTATCCAGTCTCAGATTAACACATAAATGGACAGATACCTGTTCGTGTTTATCCATTGTGTCTACATACTGTCCTGACACGGAGAAGGATGCCTATGATGCTGCCAGTGGCTCCATTCATACTGAAGCAAAGATCATCTTTTTCTTACTCTGATTTGGTACAGTGGAAACTAACAGGCTTTCTCTGTCATGTCTGTTTGTGGAACTAGAGAGAAATAATGGAGTCATGCTTCGGTCCACATTCCGTTTCCATTTGTAGTTGTCCCAATCTAGCAATCTGCTTTGCTTTACAAATCTAGCTTTCAGACGACCCTTTAATCTCTCATATATTTATTTTAACACAGATGCCAATTTTATATAATTCTTTAGAAGATTATTATATGATGCAAGAAGAGCTATCTAATCTTTTATGCCTTGCTATTTCTTAGCTTTGGCACAGCTCATCACCTTTCATTCCTTTACCTGACCAAAGGGACTATGAAGCCATTCACTTTCTAAAGTTCTGCTTTGAAAAATGCTGTGATTCCTTCCCTTTCCAATGCAGCTGTCACATCTTTAAATGTTATTAAATGTCTAGGCATAGTAAAAAAAAAAAATGATAAGGTCACTGAAAAAGACATTATCTTACCTTAACTGAAATGAGATAGAAACATTACCAGTACATTTGGCAGACACACCACTATACATTTTATCTAATATAGTCAAAGCCCCAATTCAGATATGTAGTTTACTGAAACTTAAATGTGGAGTTAACCATCTTAAATTAAACTGATAGTTGTACAGACACATATGATACACCTTAACTTACACAACACACAACACACCACACACACACACACACACACACACACTACTTGCATATATGAATATTTTAAACTATACAACTAAAGAAATATTTAAATTCTATCATTTAAAGGGTCTCGAGATTAAAAATTAATTTCATAGTAATGGAATCTCTTGATATTTGAGTGATGATAAGGTCAAATATTATACTTTTATAGCATAGTTAATGCTATGGTTTGGGATAGTTTGAGTTTTCCCAAGTTTCATGAATTAGAGACCTGACCACAGTGTGGCAGTAGGAGGTGGTATGGAAGTTCTGAGGGACTGAGGTAGCATTTTCTAGGGTCCTTGAGATCTTATGCGATTTCATGGTTTTATAAACCTGGCCGGACTCTCGATCTGTATCTTCCTACATATATATATATAAGTATATTTTATTATATATATATATATATATATATATATATATATATATATATATATATATATATTTGCCCTGAGGCTCTTGTCAGAACTGTCACTAAGCTGGTTGGAGTTTTATTCTTCTAAAATTGTGATCAGAAAAATACTGCGTCTAGGAACAAGTCTGCCTGTGTTCCAGCTTGCTTTATCTCTCTGCAGTACGTCACTATGGACGAAAGCCACTTGGGGAGGGAAGGGTTTGCTTCAGCTTACAGCTCAAAGTCCATCTTGCATGGCAGTCAAGGATGATTTTCAAGGTGGCAACCTGGAGGCAGGAAACGAAAGCAGAGAACATGTCAGAACCTTGCTTACTGGCTTGATCCATCCTAACTTGCTCAGTTAGTCACATCCCTGCCCCCTTCATTTTACTTCCAGCCCCTCCCTTGTCCCCTCCCTCAAGCCCCTCCCACCATCATTCACTCTCAATTTGACAGCTTCTTTTTCTTTAAACAGGTGTAGATGCATCCATATATACAAATATCTATAGATACAACTTGATGAGTGGTTTTGTTGCTGGTACGGAAATGGATACAAGGCTAACCTGTCTGCACTGGACAACCAATATAGGGTGCTTATTTCTGGAAGAGGCTAATTCTCCTTTTCCCAGCCATCATTAGTTGCCAGTAGTTCAGTATACTAGGCCTTCCCACATAAATAATTAAAAAAAAATACTCAACAGCCTTGCCTATAGCCAATCTAGTGGAGGCATTTTCTCACCTGAGGGCCCTCTTCCCAGAAAACTGTAGCTTGTTTCTAGTTGAAAAAACAAAATAAAACAACAACAAAGCCAATTAGGATGGCCTGTATTATCTATTTCATTATAGTACTGCCAAATGGACTGTTATTAAAAATTAGGATGAACAATAAAAATGCATAGTCTTATAGACCACTGCCAATGATGCATCTACAAACAGTCCTGAACCTAAGGTAGGGTTAAATGAGTTCTGAGCTGGCAGAAAATGCTTTATTTCTGGGTCCTATTATTTTTTTTCAGTGGTTTATCACAAATACACTAATGAAAGATGAACTCTGGTAGATACCTTCATATAAGAGGAGAGTAAACAAGGACTCTCCCCATAACTGAAGAATGGGAAGAATAGTTCTTCCATAGAATGTTCAGTTTCTATACATAGTTCAAATAACTTGTGTTTGTAATTCTGCCTGTTTAATTATGTTCTTCAGATAATATTTAGCCTCCTTTGAGTCAAGATCACCTTGGAAGAAATTCTAACGTATCTCTGCATGCCTGGAAACCAGAGGCTCTGCATTCTTTATTCTTGATCTGATTTTCAGGATGTTTGTTTAGGAAATGATGTTGGAAGCAAAGATAGCTGAAGTTCAGGTTTGTTTGCTTTCCAGTATACTCAAGATACTCTTTCCTTCTGAGAAACAAGTTTAGGTAGGTTTATGGTTTATTTAAAAAGAGTCAGGCTCCCGAAGCTTGAGATTTCTCCTATGTGGATACCTTGCTCATCTGTTGCCCTGTAGGAACTGTGGGTTGATAAATGGGGACAAAATGAACATAGGCTGATTTCTGCAGCAATAAGTTTCTACTGTCTGTGGTAACTGGTTATTGTCTTTGACCTCAGAATCTGATGGCTTTTACTAGGCTGGCATTGAGGACTTTGTGGCAGCAGAAGTCAGAAGAGAGTATTTGATTCCCTGGTGCTGGAATTACAGAGCCACTGTGTGGGTGCTGAAGTCAAATCCACATCCTCTACAAGACCGGGTAGCATTCCTAACACTGGTCTATATTTTAGTTTCTTCATAATCTTTTGGATGAAAAAAACATAAGGCGGTGCCTCTTTCCTGATGGTGGTTGCTTAAAGATCTGGATTTATGACCACCACAGCTATATTTAACCAGATGTAGATTGACAGAGATTGTGACATGACTAAATATTGTAAAGGTCCATCTCACTTAACATAATTCTTTCTTTAGGATAATGATTAATGAGACATTGACTGGACATTAACTATTGGTGACAGCATAGAAGTCAAAAGGTGTATAGCTAAACATTAGAATAAAAAAGCATTTGGTAAGCCAAGCTCCTTACTGCTACTGTTCATAGACATCTGAGAAAAAAATGATAATTTCTGTGCAGTCATATATGTCTTCTCAGGGTGTATGATTTTCTTTGACTTGCCATGAATATTTGTCTTATCTCTACCTGATTCTATGTCACCAGAACATTCTCTGGAAAGAACAAGCTGGTAAAGGGGAAAAGAAGCATAATTTCTCTGAATAAAAAATGGAAAGGGATTTATCTGACAAAAGGTTTAACAAAATCAAGCTTCTAGTATATCCTGGATGAAAGGACTTAGAAATTCTTATCTGACAATCAGCTATTAAATCTTACAGCAAGAGATGCTGGTAAAACATGAATTTAAACAGCTTATTTTTGTTGATAGAGCATTGGCATCATTTCAGAATAACTGATCATAATGTGATGTGGATTTTCAATCTGTTATATTTCAACATCTGCCTAAGAGCTGGAAGTGATTATCTCGAAAGGTTAATCAGGTAAAATGGAACAATCTGAAAAGTTTTTGAAGAGATCTTTAGGAAGGCATAGTGCCCATTGGTTTATTTGACTGACCACTTTCATGCTCAATATACACTAAAAAATAATGGGTTTTAGCAATAGCTCTGGTTTAGGTCATTTGTATTTTACCAGGAAATTGTTACTCATACTAAACTATATAATATAAGTGTGTATAAATAAGTGAATGATGGCCAACAGTAGGTAAGAATCTCACAAGTTTTAATTTCCCATGTTAAGGTAGACATTAAATTGGAGCTAGTGAGAAAGAAAGCTAGCCTAATTAGTGGGTGGCTTAACTAGATTAATATCAGTTCAACTTTGATAGCATGCAACTATATCCAAAAATGCTCAGGTGGTAACACATAATAAATGTTTGAAGAGAAAAATAATGTCATTGTTTCAGTGTCCAGTGTAATATTTATGTGATACAGAATGAAAATTAATAACTTCCTTTTTGTTTCAATCTGTGCCCAGGAGCTGACTCTGTGCTGTAACTCTCTGTACCCCAATCCCACCAAGAGAAATCTTGACCCCCAGGAGTGCTGACATACCCAGGCTCACAAGCTCACAAGAGGGACAAGCTCCAGCCAGAGACACCAAGGCCAGCTAACACCAGAGATAACCAGATGGCAAGAGGCAAGCACAAGAACATAAACAACAGAAATCAATGCTACTTGGCATCATCGGAAGCCAGTTCTACATCCACAGCAAGCCTGGGATACCTCAACACATCTGAAAAGCAAAATTCTGATCTAAAATCGCATCTCATGATGATGATAGAGAACTTTAAGAAGGACATAAACAACTCCCTTAAAGAAATACAGTGGAACACAGGTAAACAGGTAGAAGCCCTTAAAGAGGAAACACAAAAATTTCTTAAACAAACACAGGAAAACACAACCAAACAGGTGAAGGAATTGAACAAAACCATGCAGGATCTAAAAATGGAAATAGATACAATAAATAAATCACAAAGAGAGACAACCCTGGAGAAGGCTCAAATGGAGATAGGCATGTAGAAGAATGTAAATTGATGCATTCTTATCTTCTTGTACAAAGCTCAAGTCCAAGTGAATCAAGGATGTCTACAAAAAACCAGATACATTGAAACTAATAGAAGAGAAAGTGGGAAGCTGCCTCAAACACATCGCACAGGGGAAATTTTTCTGAACAGAACACCAATGGCTCAGGCTCTAAGACCAACTATAGACAAATGGGATCTCATAAAATTTAAAAGCTTCTGTAAGGCACAGGATACTGTCAACAGGACAAAATATGAACTTACAGATTAGGAAAAGATCTTTACAAACCCTACATCCAATAAATGGCTAATAACCAGTATATACAAAGAAATTAAAAAAATTAGACTTCAGAGAACCAAATAACCCTATTAAAATGGGGTAGCCGGGCGGTGGTGGTGCACGTCTTTAATCCCAGCACTTGGGAGGCAGAGGCAGGTGGATTTCTGAGTTCGAGGCCAGCCTGGTCTACGGAGTGAGTTCCAGGACAGCCAGGGCTACACAGAGAAACCCTGTCTCGAAAAACCAAAAAAAAAAAAAAAATGGGAAAAATGGGGTAAAGAGCTAAATAAAGAATTCTCAACTGAGGAATCTCAAAAGGCTGAGAAGCACATAAAGAAATGTTTAACATCCTTTGTCAACAGGAAAATGGAGATCAAAGCTACCCTGAGATTCCATCTCAAACCAGACAGAATGACTAAGATAAAAATGTCAGTAGATGCTGGCAAGGATGTGGAAAAAGAGGAATACTTCTCCACTGTTGGTTGTGCAACCATTCTGGAAATCAGTCTGGTGGTTTCTCAGAAAACTGAACATAGTAATACCTGAGGACCCAGCTATACCACTCCTGGGCATATACTCAAAAGATGCTCCAATATATAACAAGGACACATGCCACACTATGTTCATAGCAGCCATATGTTTAATAGCCAAAAGCTGGAAACAAACCAGATGTCCCACAGCAGAAGAATGGATACAGAAATTATGGTACATTAACACAATAGAGCTACAACTCAGCTATTTAAAACAATGATTTCATGAAATTCACATGCAAATGGGTAGAACTAGAAAATAGCATCCTGAGTGAGGTAACCCAGTCACAAAAGAACACAACATTGTATGTACTCACTGATAAGTGGATATTAGACCCAAAGCTTGCAATATCCAAGATACAATTCACAGATCATATGAAGCTCAAGAAGAAGGAAGACCAAAATGTGGATGCTTTAGTCCTCCTTAGAAAGGGGAACAAAATAATCACTGGCATTAAAGGAAGGAAGAGAACTGGAATGGAGAGAGAAGAGGGAGGGAAAACCGGCAGAATCCTGCGTGGGAAGAGACAGGGAAGAAGTACAGAGGGTCAGGAAATTGAATGGAGGTTGAAGCGGTGGGGGATGAGGAACTAGGGGTAGCCACTAGAAAGCCTCAGATGCCAGGAAAGCAAGAGTCTCCCAGGACCCAAGGGTGATGACATTAGCTAAAATACCCAACAGAGAAGAGAGAACTTGTAGAGAGCATATCCAGAGGTTAGGCATGGCTCACAATTGAGGGATAGGGCCACCCACCCATTTCAAAAATATTAACCCAGAATTGCTGTTGTCTAAAGGAAATGCAGATATAAAGAGTGGAACAGAGACTCAAGAAAAGGCCATCCAGAGACTGCCCGTCTAGGGATCCATCTCACCTGCCAACAGCAAACCCAGACACTATTGCTGATGCAAATAAGTACTTGCTGATAGGAGCCTCAAATAGCTGTCGTCCCCTTAGAGCTGCCAGAGTCTGACAAATACAGATGCAGATGCTTCCAGCCAACCATTAGACTGAGCACAGGGATCCCAATGGAGGAGTTAGGGAAAAGACTAAAGGAGCTGAAGGGTTTTGCAGCCCCATAGGAAGAACAACAATATCAACCCACCTGATTCCCCAGAGGACTATTCCGCCAACCAGAGTACACATGGAGGGACCCATGGCTCATCTGCATCTGTAGCAGAGGATTGCCTTATCTAGCATCAATGGGAGGAAAGGGCTTTGGTCCTGTGGAGGCTTGATGTTCCAGCATAGGGGAATGCTAGGGTGGTGAGGTAAGAGTGGGTGGATGGGTCGGGGAGCACCTTCATAGAGGCAAGGGAAGGGCAAATGGGATAGGGGGCTTGTGGTGGAGAAACTGGGAAGGGGGATAACATTTGAAATGTAAATAAATAAAATAACCAATAAAAAATTAACAACAATTTATTGCTCTGTGCATACTTATCTTTGACTTTCATCGATGTAGAATCAAGTAGGAACTTAACATAACCTAGTCTTGACTCTAGAGGTATTCTGAAGTTTATGGGAGGTCACCTTTACCTCTTGCTTGATGCCTGACCACTGTCCCATCTTTTTGCAGTTGGCATTTTAAGTGGTGTAGCTATAGTCTGTTCTATTGGATTGTCAAAGGTCATTGAAGACCTGACCTCATGTTGAGTTCCCTAATACTGAAAATCTCTGAATCTTAGAGAGAATATCTACACCTGGTAACTCATTTGGCCAGCAAACCTCTAGCCATGTTGCCTTTTGTAGGCTCAATATATTGTCTTTCTTTTTAATTATACTATCAGTACACAGAGAAATATAATGACTCAAGCCACGTGTATATGCACAGCCAATGATACCTGTACATTCTGTTTTGAGGATTTGGGAAAGCCCACAGTCACTGTGTGGTTGTGTTCTCCTATATTCTCAGATGAATTCTCTTCTTAATATTCCAAGACTTCAGTTTTGTCATATCTTTTCATCTGCTTCTACTTCTTTATTTTTCTTTTTTAAATTGGATATTTTATGTATTTACATTTCAAATGTTATCCCCTTTCCAGGTTTCCCCTCAGGAACCACCCCCTCCTCTTCCCCCTCCCTCTGCTTCTACAAGCATGTTCCTCCTCGCATCCAACCATTCCCACCTCACCTTTCTGGCATTCCTCTGTACTCCACCTTTTCCCAGTATTTCCTTTAGACAGGAGCCCTTCTGGGTTAAAAATTTAAAGATGAGTGTATGGTCCCATCCTCCAGTAAGGGGCTTTGCCTAATCTCTGGATATGGTCTTTTCAGGTTCTCCTTTATCCCTGTTGGGTCCTGGGGGCCTCTTGCTTTCCTTGTATCTGAGATTTGCTGGTGGTTATCCCTAGTTCCCCATCCCCCATTGCTACACACTTCTGTTCAAATTCCTGACCCTCTGTATATCATCTCCATCTTCTGCTTCTACCTCTTGGCCTGAAGTTTGATACCGTGTTGGCACAGCACTTAGAACAGAGAAAATCTTTTTGAACTTTTATAGGAAGACAGGATAAGTTGAATGGAATATCTTAAATGTTAGCTATGAATATGGAATTCTTGAGTTTGAATCTTTGCCACCTTTGGCTATTAAAACTTGGTAAGTCACGTCAATTTCTACTTTAGCATTCACATTTTAAAGTTGAAGCCACAAAATTGTAAAGATGCAATGTGATACAATGTGCCAACTACTCAAAATGCACATGAGCTTTCTCAGTCAGTCACCTGCTGGCGTTGCTTTCTTCTTACTCTCTGTCCAATGTGTTCTGTGTCTATTTGTACAAGAATATTACTTCATAATAAGTAGAATTCATTCTAACAACTTTTCATGTAAATCTTTATAACAGGTTGTCTTGGCTTAGTAGCTAAGAATATCACATTACTTTGGAAACATGTTAAAGAAAATAATTAGAAATTCAAAAAATAACCAATCTATTCAATATTTTTCTAATATCTAACCACCATAAGCATTATAATTCTAATGAATAAAATATGTCCTGGGTTAATACATTCAGAAATATATGTGATGTTTCTATCACACAAACTGGGTAATGTTGAATTCATTAGTCTTTTGGTGTAATAGGTAAGAAATTTGTATTTTCTTTACCTGATTTCCTCAGTTTATAAAGGGAACAAATGCCCCTACCTCTGCCTTCTCTGTTGACCCATTTTTCATATTCCTACCTGAAAGAATGAAACACTATTAGCTTACTCATTGTCCTACATTACATCAGAGTTGTGGGAATGGGAACTGATCTTATATACATGCATGCCCTGGGTAAGCCTGACATTCCAGAAGTCATATATAGTGCTGTTCCATCAGCTTTGTGCTGGGAAGATAAGACAGTTGTTATGCACACGGTCATTTCAAGTGTGCAGTGGGTTGATCCACTTTCCTCTGCCAACCTTGCCTTCCACAGGCCAGTGACTGTGAAACAAGTCTTGCACAAGTCAGCTGCTGACACAGGAAGGCTATCAGTCAGGCTTCTGAGAAGCCAAAAGCCAGTAGAGGTAAAGGAGAATCCATATATCTCTACTTCATTTTCATGCTTCTTTAAGGAGTCTTAATTATAATTCATTTTTATTAGAAATGGCTCCTGACACCTACAGTTTTAATATTCTGACACTTTTAACTTGATCTTCTTCTACCAGTGTTGCATCTGGCTCTGAGGTGATGGCCTGAAAAAAGTTTCAAAGCAAGGAAGCTTATGTACATTTTGCAAACTGTAAGATTCTTTTCTTCTGTTTTGAGGACTAACTATAATTTCCCATAATAATGCTTTTTTCCTCTAAGTATATATTTTTATAAAACATCAGTCTGAATGTAAATCATGTTATATTTAAGTGAATGTTGGGCTTCAGAATTAAATCATGCAGGAAATTTGCATGTTGTTCACAGGTAACACTTTCTCCCATTCTCCTTGTCCCAAACTCCCATGATCCCAAGTCTTTGACATCTGAGGACCTGTGCCTATCCCTGATCTCACATTCTTCTGGTTACAAGACAACATTCCTTCCATTCATCTTGTAAAGTCAAAGCCATCTGAGTCCTAAGTTGTGACTTTGGTGCATTCCAGGGTAACTCTCCCTTCCCAGTTCTTTCCACTCTCAGCTGAAGACCTGTATTGAGCATCTGTATGCCCCATTGTTAACTATAACTTCTGCCTTTCTGGTATTCCAGTCATACCATCTGAGGGATTGAATCAAGGATATGATAACATTACTAACGGGTTAGTTCATGAGGTCAGAAGTTACACCCTGCCCTATCTGGACTAAGACCATATTTGATTCTCTAATTCTAGAATCATTACAGAGTAGATCCAATACTGAGCATTAATCATGATCAAGTTGATCTAAAATCGAATGAGATAACAGAAATTGAAATGCCCAAGTAACAAAAATGGTCTAGGTACCCATACCAAGATACATAAACCTGATGACCAGGTCCTACGACAAAAACATAAACAACATGTAAAATCATTCCAGTATGTCTCCTTCAAAAACCAATTTTTTCAAACTAATGGATCCTGAATAGAGCTACTTTGGTGATGCTCACAACAATGAAATACAGATTATTAGCACACTCAAGGAACTCAGGGAAGACAAGAATAAATACCATAATGAATATCAAGAATTCACAAACGTGAATGAAACAAGAAAGACCATTCAGAAAATAAAAGCATGATAAAAAATAGACATTCTAAAGATTTATATCATATTTTTATTATATAGCATGAGTTTTGAACATTTTGCTAATGTTTTCATTCATGTTTTTAAAATGTTTATCCAGCTTGAATTAAACTGATACAAACAGTGGTAGCTTTCATTGTTATAAAGCTACTCTGTATTCTCTCTAATGATTTTGTCAGCATTACTCTGCCTCAGTGCCTAAGACAGAAATTAATACAAACAAAGAGTGTTTTCTATTTGAGTTCGTATGGGTGTGCCACTTAGAGCTGAGCACTCAGCAGCAACTTACTCTTAGCACTTCGATCAGTTATTTGTCCATGAACCAACTGCTGCCCACTCCAGAAAGACATTTCTCTGGTCAAGGTTTAGAACAACATTAAACTACAGGTCAAGTAAGACTCAGGAAATATTTGTAAGAAGGGGTATAAAAAATGCAATATCTTAGGAATAGAGTTGAGTATTGTGAAATTCTGCTTTTCAGACGCAACATGATTGCTGTAATCATGAATTCTCTGTAGCAGTATTTACTTGTACCAGACCTGCGCAGGATCAGTCAATTTCTAGGAAGCAGCACTAGTGGAAGTTAGTTGATGGGTTGAGAAAACAACAATAACAACAATAACAATAAAAGCAGGGCAAGAACATGAAGATGGGTGAGAGACCCGTTGGGGGTGAAAGAATTTGAAAATAGATATGATCAATATCCATTGTATATAAATTGTAATTATCAAAGTATAAATAAAATATATTCTAAAGCAATAATGGTCTTATATCACTGATGTGCTAAACAGTAATGGAAATAAGACAATAGAAATTTCATAAGGCATCTTACATCATTATCTTTCAGTGAATCTGGAGAAGTTATATCTAAACTGTCTTTTGTACTGATGTGGCCAAGTGGAATTTGAACTAGCACCTCACCTGCCTTCCATATTTATTTCACTACAACACATACATTTTGTGGGTACTGACAAAATTGACTCTATATTGCTAAGATTTCAAAATGAGGTCAATCTGGACTTGTCCCCTTAAGCAGAGAAAGGAGAATACATGAAAGCAAAGAAGTTGATCATTCTTCTTCCCCAATTATCTACCATTCTATGTTGAGCATAGTAATTCTATTCAGTGGAAAATTATTCTTAGAGGCTTTTAAGAGACAGGGTGCTGACAGGATAACGAGTGCTGATCTTAAACATTTTTTTTTTTCTTACATGAATGCTGAAACGGAGAAGCAGGTAGGCATATATTCTAATTTGATTTTTCTTTTTCAGAATTGCTGCCTGTCATTCTGCCCTTTTCAAAAATAGTTACTATAATAAATGGGGGATATAGAATAAAACTGTTAGATACATGGATAAAAATGTTAATAAAACCCTCTATTTACCCAATGAATATATTCCTCCCCATACTAACAATATTACTCTTTTTCCTGGTGAATCATAACTAATGTCCTTTGTTCCAAGCTGTTCCTTGGACTCATACTCTTAATTACACACATTAAGCTCCATATTGTATTGTCCATGAGAGAATTGTCACCCCAATTTCTTGGAGGCAAGTATGTAATTTATTTCACTGTCCATTTGTCCCCCAAACAAGAGTAATACCTTTTAAATACTTAGGAGTTTAGCAGTTGGATGGAGAAAATATAAATTATTTTTGGAAGGAAAGGAGTATGATGTAAATATATTTCAGTATGTACCATACTGGTATGGGTATGTGCAGGTCTACAATAGATACTTTCTGGAATCTTCTTCACTTGCTGTTAAGATTGTAAGAATGAGTCAAAAACATACAAATTTCCAAGTGGAACTATTGAAACTTATTATTAGATGTTTAGTTCTAATTTTCTTCAGATTAAATCGTATTTCTTTCACAAAATATGTTATCTGGCTACATTTTGAGTAGCTGATAACTTTTTCTATATGTCCTTATTGGAATTAGTATTATTGGAATTACTGACAATTTTGTGCTTGGAGGTCTTTTTCCAACATTGACCAGTAAGTAATCTCACTCATACACTGTCATTGATGAATGAAAATTCTGTCAGTTTACAAAGACTTGGTGTCAGTTAAATCAGATAATTCATCACAGCTAGTTATCTATGTAGACTTGTTAGTTATTACTAACTAGTTAATTCTAGGAATAGAACTAGTCAAATGCAAAGGTTCTGACAACAGTGAAAAATTCTCTGTGTATCCATCCATTGTCACAACATCATTTAGACTTAGCTCAGAGATCTGCATATCAGTAAAATATTTTTAAAATTCAGAAGAACTCATGTGTGAAATAGTTTGTCAGTTTTATAATGAGTATAAAATTGTGTTTAGCTATGAACAGGATTTAAACACCTTGCAAGATTATTACTAAGGTAACCGAAGAGCCAAAAATAAATTACATAGGCATTTCTATTTGCTTTTTCATTTTTACTATTTTTATTATCAGCTCAGAATTTTCCAATATTCAAAGCGTGAACAAACAATGAATCACAGTCATCCTTCAAACATATCTGTCTGATGCTCTTTGTGCAATCACCCCTGGTTTAATTTATGAAGTACATGGTTAATTTTGAGTTTGTCTTTTAATTAAAATACCTTTTAAATAAGAGTCATAAATTTTGCATTTGAGGATATGCATTTTCCTTATTGATGTCTACTAAATAGAACATCACTAATCAGTTTGTCTTCTTCTTCTTTTTTTTTTTTTAGCTTTTGAAAACAGAGTTCATGTCTTTCTATAGTTTATTTGGGTGAACATTCAATTGTTATTTGATTCAAATCCCCTGTCTCTACAAGTCTAAGGGTATGTGTGAGGGCAGAGGGAAGAAAGAGAGAAGGAGGGTGGTGTTTTCTATTATCGTCTCTAAAGCAGATGGATATATTGATATATTATAAAGAATGAGGATGTGAAGATGGTAATTGAGAAAGAAAACACTTCAAATACATGAAGTTCTTCCATTTTATCTTCCTTATCTATACTATTCTTGAGACTTAATAAATTTCTGTGTCCATTACTGATTTGATTAGACAAAGCATTTGTCAAGAATAATATTGAAATTCTAGCACTCATTTTAATATGTTAAGAATATAGTGATTTTTTCACAGCTTTTACATTATGACTACATTTATTTAACAAGATTTACACTACAAATTCACTCTTCCTGTTTTGAAACCTTCAAATTGTTGAGAGAGTGAATCAACTAAAATTACTCCAGTAATTTGTAAGAAAACTTGAATCTAAATTTTCTATCTTTTTTTATATCTTTGTATCAATTCTTCAGTGTTCTATGACACTTTATTAGAATTCAGTTTTCTATTTAGTGGATAAAATGTACAAGTTATTTAATGTATTTTAACTTTGGCATTTGTACTATAAAATAAGGATAAAGGATAAATTATGTAAAACATATGAAATAGTATTTGGATTAGAGCCTAAACTCAATGAGTATTAGTTCTGCTACTTAGGTGTTTGGTTGCTCTCACCAAACATCAGGAAAACAATGTACACAAACAGAGGTTTACATTATCTCATGGTTTCAGGGATGTCAGTACACTCCATCACAGTGGAGATGGCATGTAAACCAGAGTAGTTCATAACCAAGTTCATGGGACACACATATAGAATACTTGCTCTCAAGCTCACTATTTTTTTCACTTCTCATTTCCCTGAAGTCCCCAAATCTGATGATCTGCATTCAGAATGTCTTCTTTCTGTTAATGCCCAAGTAGACACATCTAGGGACAATCTCCTGTAAATATCCTGAGTCCAAGTAATGTGAAAATGCATATTGAATCATCAAACTAGTTATCATTAGTATTAATACACTGTTTAATATGCCAAAGTACATGATGAGGGTCCCGTAAAATACACAGCTTTCTAAAGTGTCTGTAGCCTTTGTCCTATGTTAATCTTTATCAGTGTTGGCTACCTATGAATGTTACATAGTTTAAGAATTATTTAATATAGAAGACTGAATATTGAAAAGTAGAAAGGTGGTTCAGCTATCAAGAGCGCTTGTTTCTCTTCAGAAGTACTGTGTTTTGTTTCCAAAACCACATCAGGTGGCTCATATGCTAGTTTCTCTGAACCCCTATAGTAAACTTTGAATTTTTTGGGCACTTGCATACAAACAGCACACATACATATACACACACATAAAATAAAATAAAATAAAATAAAATAAAATAAAATAAAATAAAATAAGTCTTTAAAAGAATGTTATATCAAAACCAGACATACATAAAATCCAGACTTACAAGAATAATTGCTTTTATTGGGTTGTACTAACATTAGCTATACCTGAGCTATAAGCTTTAATCCCTAGATTTAAATTCTGAAAAGGGTTGACTAAAAGCATCTATTAATAATTTAAATTTGACCACATTTTATCTTAATTTCATGTGTAAAATAATGTATATATTAAGATTAACTTTATAATAACAAATTCAAATGTATTAAAGTATGATAAATGAAGACAATTTCTGTACATATTAGAATATTTGTAACTTTTTCATTTTTATTAAAAATTGTTTTAATTGAACTTGTTAGGTTTCCAAATTAGTTATCCTAATCCTGATGCTATTCTACACCAGTGATTTTCAATTAACTGTGTCTACCATTCAGTTTAATTGAGGTAATTATTTTTGTGATTGCCTTGACCACTGTCCATAATAAAGTAGAGAAGACTGTGCAGAGACATACAGAGCTACAACTACTGAATATAAATTGCTAATATCTCCATGATTTAAGATATTTTCTATTATATATACGATAGAATGATACTTGTACTCACTGAATTCATAACTCAGCCACATGGAAACTCTCTCATCAAAACCCTTATGACTAGCTCGGTGACTAATCACTCATATTGAAGAGCTTGCAAGATGGGAAAGAATGAACTTTTCACCTACTTTTCTTCACTCCACATCTTCCAAACCCTCACAGTAGGTAAGATTGACAAATGTTTTCCTTTCACAGAAATTTCTTTCGATGTGAAAATAAATCCTTTAATCATTGTTTTCCCACAGGATGGTATTCACGTGACTTCACATCTTGCTATTATAGAGGTATGAAGAACTCATATTATGCTTGGTAGCATCTTTGATTAATCTGAGTTAGCTAAGTGATTCTGCAAAGTAGAAAGGGCATGCCCATTCAGAGGACACATGCTAGACTTTCAGGTGTTTTCGCACTATTTAGCAAGTCCTTTTGGATTTAACTTTCCTTTAAGATATGAGTCAAAAGCTCAAACCTCTAATGTTACAGGATTTTTCCCAATTAGATTTCTTCTTTATTTCTAAAAAAATCTGCTGTATTGATCCACTTTGCCTTATAGTGAAGGAATTTTAGTTCATGGACCACTGCCTTATCAAACTGAGGAGCTACTACAATAATTTGTATTTATTTTCATTAATAGCTATAATTTGTCAACGTGTCATAAAAATCTCAAGAGGGCTTTTTCCATTGTATAGTTTTAGATTCTTTGTTGAAAATCAAGTGCTTATAGATGTGTTCTTTCTTTGATTCAATTCCATTGACCAACCTGTTTGTTTTTATGCCAGTGCCATATGGTTTTTTATTAGTATTTCTCAATAGTACAGCTTGAAGTCAGGAATGGTAATAGCTCCAGAAGTTGTTTTATTGTATAGTATTGTTTTAGCTATGTTGGGTATTTTGTTTTTCCATAAGACATTGCATATTGTTCTTTCAAGGTTTGTAAAGCATTGTGTTGGAATTTTGATGAGAATTGCATTGAATCTGTAGATTGCTTTTGGTAAGGTGGCCATTTTTACTGTTAATCTTACAGATCCATAAGCATTGGAGATATTTCCATCTTCTGATATCTTCTTTAATTTCTTTCTTCAGTGACTTGAAGTTCTTGTATACAAGCCTGTCACTGGTTTGGTTAGAATTACAATATATTTTATACACTTTGTGTCTATGTGAAGGGTGCTGTTTCCCTAATTTCTTTGACAGTCCATTTATCATTTGTATATAGGAAAGCTAGTGATAGTTTTGAGTTAATTTTGCATCCAGTTACTTTGCTGAACATTTGTATCAGCTATAGGAGTTCTTTGGTTCTTTGGGTTCACTTATGTATATTATCATATCATCTGCAAAGTGTGATACTTTGACTTCTTCCTTTCCAATTTATATCCCTATTGACCTCTTTTATCTGTCTTATTGCTCCAGCTAAAATTTTAGTACTATGCTGAATAGATATTGAGAGAGTGGGCAGCCTTGTCTTTTCCCTAATTTTAGTGGAATTGATTTAATTTTCAATCCATTTAATTCGTGGATTATTCATGTGGGATATTGGCTTGTTGTATATTGCCTTTATTGTTTTTAGGTATGTACCTTGTTTTCCTGATCTCTCTAAGACTTTTATCATGAAGGAGTGTTGGATTTTATCAAAGGCTTTTTCATCATCTAATGAAATGATCATGTGTTTTTTCTAGTTTTTCTTAATATGGTGAATTACATGGATAGATTTTGATTTGTTGAATCATTTTTGTGTCTATGGGATGAAGTCTGCTTGATCATGGAAGATAATGTTCTTGATGTGTTTTTGGATTCAGTTTGAAAATATTCTATTCAGTATTTTCCATTAATATTCATAAGGGAGATTCATCTGAAATTCTCTTTTTTTGTTGAGTCTTTCTGTGGTTTAGATATGAGAGTGAATGTGGTCTCATAAAATGAATTTGATAATGTCCCTTCTATTTCTATTGTGGAATAATTTGAAGTGTATTGGTAGTGGCTCTTCATTGACATTCTGGCAAAATTCTGCATTTAAACCATCTGGCCATGGGCTTTTTTTTTGGTTGGGGGACTTTAATGACTGCTTCTATTTCTCTAGGGGTTATAGGTATGTTTAGATTGTTTACTTGATCCTGATTTAGCTTTTGATAAGTGATATCCATCATGGGAATTGTCCATTTCACTTAGATGTTTCCAATTTTGTTGAGTACAGGTTTTTGAAGTAAGACCTAATGATTCTTTGCATTTCTTTGGTGTCTGTTGTTATATCCCCCTTTTCATTTTACATAAGGATTTGTCTGTCTTGTTGATTTTCTCAAACAACCCACTCTTTGTTGCATTGCTTCTTTGTATTGTTCTTTCTGTTTCTATTTTATTGGTTTCAGCACAGATTTTGACTATTTCCTTCCATCTATTCCCCTTGGGTATGCTTGCTCTTTTTTTGCTGTAGAGCTTTCAGGTGTGCTAGTAAGTCATCAAAATGAGGGGTCTCACTAATTTCTTCATGAAGGTACTTAGTGCTATGAACTTTCCTCTTAGCACTGTATCTGTTAAATCTTTTTAGCTGAGTATATGTTTAGTTTTTGAGAAGGTTCAATGACGTGCTGAGAACAAGTTATATTCTTTTATGTTTGGGTGAAATGTTCTGTAGATATCTGTTTGGTTCATTTGAGTCACATTGTCTGTTAGGTCTCTTATGTCTCTGTTTAGTTTCTGTTCAGATGACCTGTCCATTGCTGAGAGTGGGATCTTGAACTCTCCCACTATTAATGTGTAAGGTTTAATGTATAATTTAAGTTTTATTAATGTTTATTTTACAAATGTGGGGGACTTTGCATTTGGGGTTAGATATTTAGGACTGAGAGATCATCATGGTAGATTTTTTTCTTTGATGAGTATGAAGTGTCCTTTTGTATTTTTTTTTTCTTTTTTTGGTTTTTCTAGACAGGGTTTCTCTGTGTAGCCCTGGCTATCCTGGAACTCACTCTGTAGACCAGGCTGGCCTCAAACTCAGAAATCCGCCTGCCTCTGCCTCCCAAGTGCTGGGATTAAAGGCGTGGGCCACCACTGCCCAGTTTTTTTTTTTTTTTTTTTTTTGATTAATTTTGCTTGAAATTTTATTTTAGTAGATGTTAGAATGTCTACTCCAGCTTGTTTCTTGGGTCTTATTTTCTTGGAAAGTCTTTTTCCTGCCCTTTACTCAGAGGTAATATCTATCTTTGTTATTGAGTTGTGTTCTTGTATGCAACAAAATGATGAATCCTGTTTTCACATGCTTTCATTCTATTTAATTTATGTCTTTTTATTGGGGAATTGAGTCCATTAATGTTGAGAAATATTATTGATCAAAGATTATTAATTTCTGTTATCTTGAAGTTGTTGTTGGTAACGTGTGTGTATGTTTTAATATTTTTTGTTTTGTGCATTTAATGTTTGGATTATTATGTGGTGGGAGGATTTTATTTTGCTATTCCCATATATTTTGTGTTTTGAAAGCTTTCACATTCATAAGCATCTCTTTCTTTGGGTTACAGAAGTTTTCTTCTATGATTTTGTTGAAAATATTTTTCTGGGCCTTTGAGCTGGGAATCTTTTTTAATTCCTATTATTCTTAGGTTCTATATGTTTATGGTATCCCAAATTTTCTAGATGTTTTAAGTCAGAAAATTTTTAGATTTAATATTTTCAATGATTGATACATCAATTTCATCTATTGTACATCTATGCCTGAGATTCTCTCTTTCATCTCTTTATTTTTTTGGTGATGCTTATGCCTGTAGTTTTCGTTCTCTTGCCCAGGTTTTTAACCTACAGTATTCCCCCAGTTTGTCTTTTCTTTATTGCTTTTATTTCCATTTTCAGGTCTCAAACAGTTTTATTCATTTTTTTTATCTCTTATTGGATTTATTCATTTCTTCTTTAAAGACCTTTATAATCTTCATAAGATTAAATTTGAGGTCATTTTCATATGCTTCAGCTGTGTTAGGATAGCCAGATCTTGCAGTAATAGGATAGCTGGGCTCTTGTCATGCCATATTATCCTGGCTCTTGCTGATTGTGGTTTTTACGCTAGCCTTCAGCTATCTGGGTTTTACAGCTATTATAAGTTTAGGTGCTGATTTCTGAATTTTTCTTTGTTGGAGGGATGTTTTTTGGATTTTTCCCCCTTGGTTTCTGTTTTCTATCTGTCATCAGGTCTGAGTGGCCCAGGGCTCTGGTGACTAGCAAGTCTTCAGTTTTAGTAGATTGTCTCCCCTGGGGTTTTTGTAACCTGCATGACCTTTGGGATATTGGTATTTGATATTCTGATGCCAGAATAGCCTCTAGGAAAGTAGGTGGAGTTGTGGGCCAGAAAAGGGATTACAGAGGACAGGGTCTCCTTCTAGAGTACTGTAGGTAGATGCACTTTAAGGCATAAACATTTACATTACATGCAGTTTCAAGTCAATAATTACATAAGGGATATCTTACTATTACTTTCTTCAGTAAATTATTTTTAATTATGTCATATTTTTATTGGTATACATTCTTGCACATATTGCTAAGTTTTATAGAAAAATTAATTATTTAAAGATATCATATGCTTTGATCATATTTCCTCTTTTATATTTTCTCCCTTAGTCCTTTCTTCTTATTTCTACATCCTGTTTGTCATCTATCTTTTAGTAATAATTATAGTTTATCTGATACCTTTTACTTTTATTTTCTCTGGCAAGAATTTCTCTTACCTTTAAATTTTAGTTTCAATTTCTTTTTATAAGCCTTGTCAAGTATGTACTTTTAATTATCTGAATGACCTTTTAGATTCCTGCCAAGAGTCTGTCCATCAATGTTTATTATAATAGACCTTAATTTAGAAATAAAATTCCAGTCTTATCAATGTAACCATCTGTTTCTTCCTTGTTCCTTCTTTACTTTAGTGCCATGACTTTCAATAGCAATTTTTAGACATAGACTATTCACTTAAAATCATTTATTAACCATTTATTCATTCATTCTTAATTGTTATGTATTTATTATTTGAGAAACATTGAGACCAATAAGATAGATCCTATGAGAAGGTTTGAACACACAATTAATTATAATCATATTAGCTAACTTCTGGGATTAAATCTTTTAATGCTGAAAGGGAAAGTGCTATTGAAAGAGTTTATAGAAGGGTATGTCTCAACAAAGTCTAGAAACAGATAAAATTACTAAGTAACCATAAGACCCAGCTGATTGTGATAAAACAGCATATGTCTACCTCTCTCAAATAGGGCATCAACAACACATTAAAGTGAGAATGCTACTAACAATGTTCAACTTGGTAAATATATGAGCTTTATTAGAGTTAATGACAAGAATATGGTTGAGGGATTATTTATAGAAGCAGAAATGACCCAGAAACAACTGTATCACCAGTTTGGTTTATGGCTCATGAAAGCTGGAACCCTGGTGACTCCTGCATAATTTATAGATAGCTTCACATGTCAGAGGGTATCTATTGTAGGCATATTAGTTGGTTTGAATCTCTCCTAGGTATGCCGAATGATTTAGGCCTTTCTGTGAATCTCAGCTGTTCTGAGAATCTTTCTCAGCAGTCTTTACTGCTTCTGTAAGTTTGAAGAAAGAGAATTCTAGTGTATCTGGTCAGTTTCAGGAAACTTACTTAAACTTCTGAGTTATTTACATCCTGAGTTTTAACTAGTCTTCCTTTACAAGATCATCTGGACTTTTAAAGAGCTTCCCTAAAGGACTGAATATTTCATCTTTGAGAAAATTTCTACAGAATATATATTTAAAATGAGGAGGTATTGATTATAAATGACTTCTGGAGGGATCCTCTTCCTTCACTCTAGTAGCCCCATACCACTTTGATGTCACAAATATTCTATTACTCTCCTAATTCTAGTTTCAAATATCTTTTCCTCCTCTTATGGTCACCTTTCTAGTTTTATAACCTATATTTACATCTGAAGACACATGAAAATATTAACATACAGGAAATACACACAAGAGAAAATGTATAATCTTTGAAGTTTTGAGTCTGTGTTTATTTGTTGAATATAATAATTTTGATTTTGATTCATCTTCCTGAAAACCTCATGATTTCATTTTTCATTCCCAACCAAAAAAAAAAAAAAAAAATACTCTTGGTGTTTGTTCTACATTTTGCATTTCCAGTTGTCCATCTGTTGATAGATACTTGATTCTACTTTTTGAGCTATTGTGAATTGGGTAGTAGTATATATGGTTGTGTAAATATTTCTGGTATGTTGGTTTAGAATACTTTAGGCATACTTCCGAATGTGCTATAGCTATGGTAATATGGTTTTTTGTTTGTTTGTTTTTTAAGAAACCTCTATACTTACTTCCATACTGACTATGCCATTTTATCCTCCACAAACAGAGACTTAGAATCCCCTTTGCCTACATTCTCAAGAGCACTGGGATTATAGACGGGTTACTCTGCCATTCCTGCTTTTATGTGTGTTCTGGGGATCCAAATTCTAGCTCTTGTGCAGAGTAATGGTTTTGTTCTTGTATCTACATTTCCAGGATTTGAATATTAAATGAAGCTATTAGACATTTTTTTGCATTTTTAAGGATTGTATCATTCATTTATTTATTGGAAAATTTTGGGATCATTTAGTTTTGAAGCTTTTTATATGCCCTAAATATTATTTTTTGAGTTATCACTGCCAATAATTTCTTTTTGTTTTGCTTTGTTTTCAGTATATCTAGACTGCAGGTTCCCTTCCCTCCACTCCTCCCAGTTTCTCCTCCACACACTCCTCTCTCCTCAAGATTCAATACTCCTCTGTTTAAACTCTTTCTCTTCTTCTCTGTCAAAGAGATTACTCATTTTTAGGAGAAAGTAAACTCATTTTATGGTGAAGTGAAGACAATTGAATGGTTGAACAATAACTTTATTGACAAATAAGGATGGATAGACCATCTGTAGTTCACTAATATAGTAAATCTTTAGTCTGGGTGAATGCTCCATTTTTCTGTAGGTCTTGTTCACTGGGCTCCTAATCAAGAAGAGAAGCCTGGTGATTTTTATTAGTTACTTTTGCCACTCTACTGTCTCTACTTTGCTCTTCCATTGTATAATGTCAGTCCTTCCCATATGTTGTTGGGCATTAGGAATTACCTATCATTTCCCAGCAGGAATCATCCTCCTGAGAACACAACAAATGTAAGCTGTTGAAAAATAGTCATTCAATTTTCTCTCATTTGTATTCCTTATCCCCTGATGATTCTCTTTTGTAGGGAGCCACGGCGAGCGGTGACAATATTCGCCATTACAAGATGGCGCTGGCATCCAGTGCTCCCACAAGTAAACAACTAACTGCGCAGGTGCAAGAGGCGAAAGCGCGCCAAGTCACTGCCCATCCCGGGGGGTAATATGGGGTGATGAGGGAACAGCCAATCAGAAGTGAACACGCCACTCTAGGGTGCATATAAGCAGTGCCTTTTCCGGGCTTGGGGTCTTCCACTTCAGCTGATACAAGAATAAAGCCTCGTTGTAGTAACTACCTGAACACTGCCTCCTGTGTCTCTCTTGCGGGCGAGAAGATTCGGAAGGGGCACGGAACATCTGGTGCCGAAACCCGGGAACTTCAAGGCGCCGCGGAGACCCTGGAGACTCGGGGCGGGTTAAAAAACTACAGGATCGAGGTACTCTCTGAGAGGTATGTTTGGGGTGGAAGCCTTGGTTGCGAGCGGATTTTCACCCATTGCCGCTGTTGCACTAGTTGGCCTCTTGCTTGTGTTGCTTTCGTTTTTAGCTTATTTGTGTTGTGAAGATCCAGCTTACAGCACAGCTATTAATGCAAGTCAAGAGGTTTTAAAAGAGGTCCACTCCAGTGTATCAGAGACAGAGCATGTTAGCCGGCATCAGGCCAAGGAGCCTGAGGAAAAAGATAAGGCCAAGGAGCCTGGGAAAGGGAAGCAGGCAAGAAGGCCTGGACAAAAGAAGCAGACGCAGGAGTCTGGTAAAAAGGAAGAGTACTCAAAAGAAACAGAGGCCACTGCAGGGCCTATTAAGAATAAGGACCCTTCACCGGTTGGTGAAGAGAGAATGGAGGTCAAAAGGACCCCCCTTTACCCCATTAAGGAGCTTGCTGCCATAGACCTTAGCAGCTTCGAAGAAGATCTAACACAAGGAGAGGAAGAAAGCCTAGAGGAAGAGGCAGCCGCCTATGAACAAAACAGATTGGACCAAAAAATAACCGTCCTGAGATAAGACTAAGAAAGACCCTGAGTCTCTCGGCCCTGCCCTTGCCTCCGGCCTACGCCCCGGGCAGCGTCTCTAATTCATTTCTCATCCCAGGAGATTGGAGACAGCTACAGCTGGCATTTCTGGTCTTTGAAGGGGCAGAGGGAGCCCGTGTTCATGCCCCAGTAGAGTATAGGCAGGTCAAAGAATTAGCTGAGGCAGTATGCACATATAGAGTTGGGGCTAATTTTACTGTATCCCAAGTGGAGAGATTAAGTGCAGCTGCTATGATGCCAGGAGACTGGCAGGACACAGTGAAGGCGGTACTTACCAATATGGGCCAATATTTGGAATGGAAAGCGCTCTGCCATGAGCAGTTACAAGCACAAGCCAGAGCTAATGCAAGCATTGAGGGTCAAAAATTATGGACTTTTGACATGCTGACAGGAGTTGGCGCACATGCCAATGACCAGACTGCTCACCCTTGGCAGGTATACGCACAAATAGCGACAGCTGCTGTTAAGACATTCTTATGTGTCATAAGGAATTAATTACTTTACAGACATCATACCCCTTATTATTAAACACCTTGGAACAGTGGGGTCTGCATGTTGCTACTGAGAAAGTTCAAATTTCAGAAATTGGCTCCTTTTTAGGGACAGTTATCTATCCAGAAAAGATAATTCTTCAGAAATTGGAGATTTGTAGAGACCATTTACATACTTTGAATGATTTTCAGAAATTATTAGGTGATATAAATTGGTTAAGACCATTTTTAAAAAATCCCTCAGCTGAGCTGAAACCTTTATTTGATATTTTGGAAGGGGATGCTCGTATTTCCTCACCGAGGGCCTTAACACGGGCTGCAAGCCATGCTCTACAAGTAATAGAAAATGCTTTACAAGATGCCCAGTTGAAACACATAGATGAAACCAAAACCTTTGATTTATGTGTTTTCAAAACTAGATGCTTACCCACCACTGTATTATGGCAAGAGGGGCCTTTGTTAAGGATTCATCCCAATACTTCTCCCACAAAGATTATTGAATGGTATCCAGATTCAGTCGCTCAGCTTGCCCTTCGTGGACTAAAAGCAGCCATTACCCATTTTGGAAGGGAGTCTAAGGTTTTGATAGTGCCTTATATGCCCATCAAGTCCAAATATTAACGGCGACCTCTGATGTGTGGGCAGTGCTGGTTACTTCCTTCAATGGTCAAATAGATAATCATTATCCTAAGCATCCCATCTTACAATTTGCCTTAACTCAAGCTATCATATTTCCACATATTGTGTCTCAGGAGCTGCTCCCAGATGGAATGGTAGTTTATACGGACAGGTCAAAAACAGGAGTGGGTGCCTATGTGGTTAATGATAAGGTTACATCCAAACAATACCATGAAACCTCACCTCAAATTGTGGAATGCCTAGTGGTGTCAGAGGTTCTGGAAATCTTTCCAGGTCCCTTAAATATTGTTTCAGATTCCTTCTATGTGGTTAATGCAGTAAAAGCATTAGAAGTTGCTGGGTTAATTAAGACATCTAGCAGACTTGTAGAAGTTTTTCAAAAGATTCAGCTTACCCTGGCTAAGCGAAGATTCCCTGTCTTTATAACGCATATTAGGGCTCACTCAGGCTTACCGGGAAGCTATGTCCCGTGGAAATAACCTGGCAGGTCGAGCCACAAAGTTGATTGCAATTGCCCTTTCGCCAAAATTAGATTTGGCTAAAGCCTTTCATAAAAGGTTTCATGTGACAGCTGAGACGCTATGATGTCTATTTAACATCACTAGAAAGGAGGCTAGAGATATCGTGACTCAATGCCAAAACTGCTGTCAATTCCTACCTGTTCCCCATACCGGAATTAACCCTCGGGGAATTAGGCCATTACAGATCTGGCAAATGGATGTTACCCACATCCCATCCTTTGGAAAATTACAATATTTGCATGTCTCCATTGATACCTGTTCTGGAGTTATGTTCGCCTCTCCATTGACCGGAGAAAAGACGGCCCATGTTATTCAACATTGTCTCGAGGCTTGGAGTGCCTGGGGAAAGCCTAAAATCCTTAAAACTGACAATGGACCAGCCTACACTTCTCAAAAGTTTGGACAATTTTGTCGCCAAATGGAGGTGACACACCTGACGGGTCTTCCTTACAATCCTCAGGGACAGGACATCATTGAACGTGCTCATCGTACCCTTAAAACTTATTTGATAAAACAAAAAGGAGAAGTTGAGGAAGCTCTGCCCACGGTGCCATGGGTTATTGTCTCTCTGGCACTTTTTACTCTTAATTTTTTGAATTTGGACAGTCAGGGCAACACGGTGGCTGATCGCCATTGCCTGGAACCAACTAGGCCAAAAGAAATGATAAAATGGAAAGATGTTTTGACTGGTCAATGAAAAGGCCCGGATCCTATTTTAATAAGATCCAGGGGAGCGGTTTGTGTTTTTCCACAGGAAGAAGACAACCCGTTTTGGTTGCCAGAACGCCTGATGCAATGCCTCACAGTTGTGGATGATGATTCCTCAGCGGGTTCCCCTATGAATGCTTTTGATCGCTACATGGATTCTCCAAGCTTGGGTTCCTAGTATATATAGTGAATTTAGATGGGCTATCCTATCTGCTTTTCCCAAACCTATGCTCTTGCCTTCTTAAAAGGCGCTGCTTCTGCTAAACAGAATTTCTCCTATACCTTTAACTATACTGAGTGAATTAATGCCTCACTCCAGTTTGTGTGTATCCTCCATTTCTTTTCATCTTATCCAACCACTCCTTTAATACTTGTACCAATGTAACTTGCTTTATGTCCCAGTGCTGGTCTGCTCTTGTCTATAAGCAGGCCCTAATAGCCAGAATACCACAATGGATCCTTATCCCCGTTCAGATGTCTGGGACCTTGACTTTATTTCGACAGAAGAGAGCTTTTGATATAACGGCAACCATTGTCACAGCTATTATGCTCGGAGCAGACAGTGCTACCATTGGAGCTATTGCCATGTTTTACCAAGTACAAACCACTGAATTTGGCAATATTTGGCAGAAAGAGTTAGCCAGGCAATGGCTACCCACTCTTCCTCCACAGCAGAATTGAAAGGAGGTATTATGATACTCAATCAGAGATTAGATTTGGTTGAGGAAAGACTGGATATCTTATTTCAGTTGACATAAATTGGCTGTGAAAGGAAATTCGGAGCTTTGTATTACCAACATTCAAACTTTACAAAAGCAGCCAATCTCTCACGTAAATTGTCCTTATATCTTTAAGGAAATTGGTCTGAAAATTTTGGTAATCTTTTTGAACAACTTCGCAGAGAAATTATTCTTGTCAACTCCACCCGCCTGGATCCCTCCATTGTTAAAGGACTTTCTTCTTGAATTTCTTCTGCCTTTTCTTTCTTTAAGGAAAGGGTGGGGATAGGCCTGTTTGGTGCAGCCCTATGTTGTGGATTAGTGTTCATGTTATGGTTGGTCTGCAAGCTCAGAGCCCAACAAAAAACGTGACAAGGTCGCTATCGCCCAAGCACTCGTAGCCTTGGAACAAGGATCTTCCCCTGAAATTTGGCTATCTATGCTAAGAAAGTAACTGATGACTGAGACCCTCAGTTGATGCACCCCAAGGGTTCAGCCCATTGCACTGGGTCGATGAGAGGTCTAAGTCTAGCTAGCCGTTGCCTGAATAACTGTGGTACCTGAATATTTAGAGGTGTTTGCAAGTGGGTACTCGACAGGGAATGTTCCATGAGTGTGGATAGATTTCCCGAAAGTATGCCTGATTGCACAAAGGTTTGATGCCAAGAAACCTCCTCCCCTGGTGGCGCCCCAGGGTGGAGACTCCCTTTCCCCAACAAAAGGCATCAAGATGGGTATGGGAAGTATTACTCATTGCACGACGACAAGAGAAGAAACCCATTACAATATCTCATTTTACACAGAGAATCAGGCCTCTGCTTTCCCTTACTGAGTTGGTGCCACACTTGATAGGCAAAAGGCTGTTCCGTCTTAATAAAATAGAAAGGGGGAGATGTAGGGAGCTGTGGTGAGCCGTGACAACATTCGCCATTACAAGATGGCGCTGGCATCCAGTGCTCCCACAAGTAAACAACTAAACTGCGCAGGTGCAAGAGGCGAAAGCATGCCAAGTCACTGCCCATCCCGGGGCGTAATATGGGGTGATGAGGGAACAGCCAATCAGAAGTGAACACGCCACTCTAGGGTGCATATAAGCAGTGCCTTTTCCGGGCTTGGGGTCTTCCGCTTCAGCTGATACAAGAATAAAGCCTCGCTGTAGTAACTACCTGAACACTGCCTCCCGTGTCTCTCTTGCGGGCGAGTAGATTCGGAAGGGGCGCAGAACACTCTTTTGCATCCTGCAGTATTTAAAACTACTGTATTTTTAGCCTATTAACTTAAGAGCTAGTTACACTCAGAAAGATAACATGAATTGTTGCAATTAAATTCTGCAAGACTCTGATGTATGGCTGTAGGCTTAGTCTCAAAAATAATTCAATATTTTGAACATACTCAGAGTACATTCTAGTCCCCATAAAGAGCATAAGAATTTGCTCTAAAGTTTGGCACTTAAGGTTTCAATATTTTGTAATTAACTTACCACCTAGAAAATTTAATAGAAACAGCTTTTTAGTTTTTATGCTGTTCAATGCTTTTGTCAACTATATTTTAGTTGTGAAAGATGATAGAAATATATGCTTATTTCATTACTGTTAACATAGTCTTAGAAAAGTCCCTATATAGAACAGTAACCTTGTTTCTCTGTAGCCCTATTCTAGATTTCTTTACTAGATGATATATGCAATATTCTACATCTAGAAGTTTCTTTTGTTTTTAATCAGCAATCTTTGAATACATCTTTTTAGTTTTTTGAAGTAGACAGAAATTTTAAAAGTCCCCTTTACCTATTTTTTAATTAGAAAGAATTTTAGAAGAGTATTTTCCTCCAAACTAAAATTTATATTTTAGTAACTATGTATGTACTTTTATTACAGATTGCTCATATCCTACATTTAGTGAAAACTGATTAAAACATAGATTTGAGTAATTTTCAGGCAATCATTTGTTTCTTAGTGTTTACAATCTTTTGTGGAGTTCTGCTTCTCTAGAGTTTGCCAATGATTGTTCTTGGCTATGTTTTGTTTTTGTTTTTGTTTTTTTTCCAGTGGTTCAATGCACTGTTTTCCATCCTTCTGTAGAGGTCTGGTTACTCTCCTAGAAATGAGCTCTGAATTTAGGCACTCTTTATGCTTGTCATATTTTCTTAAAAATATCAATACAATCATCTACAAAGTCAGAATGTTTCTTAATGTATAACCTAATGGCTGCCAACTCTGAAAACCTAAAAGGAGATAAATACACTCATGGTATTTAAAAATGCAACAGCAAATTGTTAGTCAATCACTGACATCAAGGGGAAAATGTGTCTTATATGGTTAAGTACTTTTGCTTCATGTGTTCATAATTTCTACTTTTTCCAGGCTGGTGCTGCTTTAGAATGTAGATTCCCTAGGGCTCTCATGCTACAAGGTGCATGAGTGCCCTTTCTTATTCCTAATCAATAGCAGGGAGGAAAGCTGTGAGCAGAATTTCTTATGTTATTGTGGTAAGAGAGGTTGTTGAAACAAGATAAAGAAAGAAAAGTTCTGCCGTGCCTAAGGTTGATACTTGAGATGTGATGAGTTTTGCACCTACCACGGTGGTCACCTCTCACTGAGAAAAGCCAATTCCACCCAAAAATTCCAGAAAGTACAAATCAATTATAATACTTGCATAATAAGTTCTTTAATAATGGAGACTAATCATATCTATGGATCCATAAATAAAAATGCCTTTAGGGATTAGTTCAAGACTCCCCATTTTATTTAACAAAAGAGATTCACAAGTCAAAGAATTACCATGAGGAATTGGTGTTCAATCTGGTAGCAGTTAGTAAATACAATCCCAAGTTTCCTGTGTACAACATGTCTCCAAATATGCTTCATGCATTGGAGCTCAGTTAGTGCTCACTCCGTCCTGTAAGGTAAGAGCTAGAATTTATTGGATCATAGACAATCCTAATACTATATAACACTGTGTTGTTAATGGAAGTAGACTTATTTTTCTGGTTTAATTTATGGAAGAATGTGAAGAGGAAAATAAATGTCAGCTTATTCATTTTATAGACTTTCAGACAAATCCAAGAAGAGTACAAGAATCCCCAAGTCCCCAAAATCCCATATTGAGCTTCTGAAATATCCAAGTTGGCTACACTAAGAAGATGTACAGTAAATTCTATCCTCATTCACTCAGGAACCCTTTCAATGGTAAACCAATAGGCAGTAATAGATTTAGGTGAACATTCAAGAGGATAAAAATAAGAATTTATTTGGAGACAGATTAGTTAATATGCTTTTATTCTCTTTTCTCTAGAAGGTAAGGATAGACATGCTTTCCTCTTCCTTAATTCTACTGAGGAGATACTTAATGTAATTTTATCAGGATACTATAGGCTATTAGTTCTGAAAGAGTTCTTAACTCAAAATGTACCTCATCCCTTCCTACTTTATCAGGATTATTATGAGAACTATTTCTTATTCTCACTGTCCATTTATGGCTTTCCTTATACAACTTCTCTGTATGGGTTCTATAGCCCATCTTCCAGAGCTGCTTAAATTCCAAATGAATAATAGAGACCATAGACTCTCTTGCCTTATGCTATACAATTTGCATGATATAATTAAAGATCCAGAGACAAACATCTGGAAGCAATCTCCAGCTAAAGGGCGTTTTAATTCTCTTATTCTTTCTCTTCTGAGATAACTTCCACCAATGCATTGTCCTCAAATCCTCACCTCAAGTTTGTTATAATGAAGCTGATCTAAGAAAGCATCTGTCCATGGCTTTGAGGTGCAGAGATATAGTAGCAGGTTTATGACTGTGAAAACCTAAAACCTCTGAGGCTGTGGTTTTTAGCTATCTGCATCCTTATAAGCAGCAGGATAAAAGATCACACAGCAGACCCACTACAAACAGGCCAACCATAAACTGTCTTGAAAATACACTGGCCGGACAAGGACTGATTTCAGATAGTGAAGCTGATACGGCAGGGATTTTTAGACGTCTCAGGACACAACTTTGAAAACTTCAAATAGATCTGAGATTTTTATTCTAGTATCATCCATGTCCAGAGCTATTTCCACAGGATCCCCCAAGAGCTTCACTTTAGAGAAAGAAGGATTTAAACTTGATGTACCTAGACCACCCTACCATGGAGCAACAACATAAATATAAGATTTATTTTGTGCCTCACATTTCTCCATTATTTTCTCTTCCAATCCTGGATGATACAACAGAAATACCTACTGAATGTAGAAGACAAAACATAGCAAAAACTGTGATCTCTTCTCTTGCATCAAGCTTTTAGGTCTGAAGCAGATACATGTTACAGAAATGGAGAGAATCTTTAATTAGATGAAAGTGTGAAGATTTGTGCAGCAAATTGGTCTAGGAATGCCCTAAGCATGGTAATCAAAAAACCAAAGGCTGAAGGAACTGAGAAGATAAAGGAGGTAAACCAAAGATTGAAATAATAAAAAATCCATTTCCTGGGGATTTTCCTATAGAAGCAAGTCTAGGGTAATGGCAATTACCCTAGGCACATCCTGGGTTTGTAGGCTAAACTAGACACACAAAGTTTTTCTTTGTCCAAGAAGAATGTACCTGTGATTTCTCTAGTTCTGCTAAAACATCAAGTGTCAAGGGAACATAGATAGGAATTCCCAGAATAAAATAATTGCCTGTTTTAAATGACTGTTTTCTAGGCTCGAAATATGTGTCATTGGTTGTAATTAGTTGGATCTACTTTATTTTTTTTCCTTGAGAGTGAATTGAAAAACCATGGAAACATTAGAATTCACACACATATATGCAAATAGATCCATGCAAAAGATAAGCTAATGGATCCATGCAAATGATATGCAAAAGAATTGTTTCCTTTCATCTGAGCCTTTGAGATTGCTTTGATTATGAAACCCATGGGTTACATCTCTGTGTGTACAGCTGTTTAAAAGGTTCTTTCTGCTCCTTTATAGCTAATCAATTTCTTAATGCTCTCAATTGGGTTGCCTGCATATAGCTAGTCCTTCCTTAGATTTTTTTAGGTCCCTAAGCAGCAAATTTTCTTGATCATATCTGTGGCAAATTTTATTTCCTCACCCCCACTATATCAAAATTCAGTTTGGAAAGTGACCTCTTCAAAGTTAACTCAATTTCAAAACACTATAGTGAGCATTTCTGTATATTGCTAAGATATATTATCTTCCCTTCTTCTTTTCTGATGGAGACTTTAACAGACACTTTGGAGTTTTTGTAACATTTATGATAGCATCTATATGTATATGTATATATAATATTTGTCAGTCAATTTTTTCTACACAGAAATATCTACAAAATTACAAATAGCATTGTCCCTTAAGCAGTAGCTTTCAAAATATTGTTAGCATATCACCACCAAAGTCCAATAACATGGTCAGCAAGGATATCAGATCCAGCTCCATACACA
Source organism: Arvicanthis niloticus (assembly GCF_011762505.2). Taxonomy (NCBI): domain Eukaryota; kingdom Metazoa; phylum Chordata; class Mammalia; order Rodentia; family Muridae; genus Arvicanthis; species Arvicanthis niloticus. The sequence continues at coordinate 34,183 of NW_023046266.1, forward strand.
GTAGAGTAATGGGATATTTCTGAACACTCCACAACTTGGATTTCATGTTGTGGTTTGCTTTGTGATTCTGTCAGTTTGGTTGCCATTAGTCCTTGACTGATTCTGAAATAACACATTCAGAATTTTTAGAAAGTCTGTCAAAAAATGTTTCCAATGTCCTTTGAGGGCCTTGGAAGATAAAGCTCCACGTTAGAGCTCATGCTCAGGGTGCAATAAGATCATAGATTCAGTGTCTAGCACCACCCATAAGAAGGGTATTGCTACTACTTAAATTACTTAGAGTCTTTCTTTCCTGCCAAATTGTGATGCATAAATAAAATGATTGGAAAAGTTAGACAGAAATCTGTAGTATTGTAGGTGTTGTGGAGTGTCACAGTGCAGAATGACAGCACCTCCCAAACTTGTCTTGTTCTTTGTTTTTTTTTTTTTTTTCTTTTCTTCTTTATCCTTTTCCTTCAAGAGATTTAAGGTGGTGTCTTTTTTTTTTTTTTTTTTTTTGAAGGACAATGAAGCATGTGCTCTGGCTCAGCTGTATGTGGTGTCTTTCAATGATCTATGTGTTAAAGGTCTGTCCTGTGCAGTGGCTGTGTGGACCATTAGCAGGTTGTCCTTCATGAAGAACTCTAGGTTTTCAAGAGGGAACAGCCTTAATGGAAATTGTGAGATTTGTAGTTTTCATTATCGGCTTAGAACATGAGTTTTGGTTAGCTGCATTCCATGATGCATAGCCCTTAATAGAGTTCCAACATAATGGAACTGTAAGTATATCAGACCAAAACTTCCAGAATAGGAAACCCTAATAAGACTTTATCCTTATATGTTTATTGCCATAGCTATTTTATTCTAGTGACTAAAAAGTCAACTTGGGCAATTTGTCTAATGCTCATGCTATTTTAATTATAAAGGAACTTCTAATTAACCATATGAAAATACCTTCAATTAAACTGAATCCATAAAATTAATAAAGAGTAAATGTTAAAAGTATTACATATATTGTTATTTTTCTATAATTTACATTATTATTTCAAACAGAATGTATTTATCATCACCATTTACCATGTATACTAGAAGATGGTGGCTAATGTTATTTAAAATTGTTTACATATAGTGAATATCATGGCATATTTATATCTATTTTATCCAGCATTTACCCATATCAATTCAGTGACTTAAATTTGTAAGGCTTATGTACAAATATTCCTCTTTTTCATTTTATAGCATGTTGAATCAAAAATTTTAAATCAGTCATTGGAAAAGTTTAAATATGTTTATAACTGAATGATTACCATAAGTAATAAACGAGCTGCTGATAGGAGTTGCAAAGGTCTAGTCAGAGTTTACAATGTACATTCTGACCTTTTAAGTACTCTACCTGTATTTGCCTGCTTAATCTTCATAACATGCTGCAAATAGGCAATTTTATCAACATTTTATAGATTGGAAAAAAACTGAGGCATTATACTGACATTTACAGGAGCAGATACACTGAAAACTGTAGAGCCAGCTTTCATGTATAAATACTAAAGGGCAAATTGTAAGGATAACATTCAGAACCAGCAAAGTCCATCTCACAAGTCATGTCTATCATTTATTGGGCAAATGTGACTCTTATGTAAAGTTGTACTCATGCTATATAAGATGAACTGAGTGCCCCCAATCTCTAACTTCTGTCTCTCTATCTGTCTCTGCCTCTCTCTCTCTCTCTCTCTCTCTCTCTCTCTCTCTCTCTCTCTCTCTCTCTCACACACACACACACACACACACACACACACACACACACAGGATAAACCATCACATATCACTTATATTATTTGTTATACTGTTATACAACCAAATTCTCCAGGTTTGAATATAACAAAGGCTTATAACATTGAATATAACAAAGACTTAGATTACTTTCAATGTTATTATTTCCAAAATTCTAAGCTTTAGTGTTTAGCCTAGCCTCCTTTTAATCATTTAATCAAATTTCAATTTTCATCTATGTATTGTATATTCAGTTTAAGTCACATGAGTTTGTCTTCTACAGTGACATCAAACTATTTTATCCCCATGGTGCAAGTTCTTACTGTCTTCATTCTTATGTTTCCCCCTTTGTGTCCTTCTCTTTCTTTCTCCTCTTTGTCCAAACATCTCAACTCTTTGCTCAGTCAATGCTGTTTTATGTCTTGTTTCCTTATACATTTCAATTCCTCAACAACCCACAAGAACATACAGCTAAAATGGCCCAGGCTTGAGCTCCTTCCTCTTCACTTCTAATTCTGTTCCACTAGTTTCTTATTTGAACAGAGCATCTTCACTAGGCTAATCTGCCACCAGTTTAGTTTCACAAAATTTTACTTGCCTGGTTCTTCTTTGATTTCTCCCTATAAAGTGGTCTTTTCTTTGCCTCTCGATTAACATGTGAAACATACTACTACATATGCCACATGATATCTCTTTAGTTTACCATGGTTCTTGTACAATCTAAGAACCTGGAAGTTCAACCTTAAATAGCCAAGTTGATCTGAACCTACCGAATTCTTTCAACGCTAAGCACCTGGTCTCCTCAACACATACTATTTATAATGCCATGCCTCCTTAAGAATTACATGTTGGTTTTTTTTTATTTAATTTCACAATCATAAAGCTAAATACATTTTTCTTAATCGAATCCATTTGATTTAATCAAAGTTCTTTGTAGGACACCAGATTGCATCGTTCACAAAAGTAGGCCAATGTTTGTTTTATTCTTTTCACATTTAATCTTATTTCTGTCTCTATGATCTGTTTAGAACATAAACTTTAACTTACATTTGACTTTTCAAAGATCTTTTCTTCTTTTCTTCTTAGATTGTTCTTTATATTTGCTTAAAACGGAGGTTCTAGAATTTTGCTTTTTAAAAATGTATTGCCTAAGAAGCGGACATGGGCCAAGGACAAGGAAATGTGCTGCTTAGCAGGAATATGACTTTGGCCAAGGACAAGGAAATGTGCTGCTTAGCAGGAATATGACTTTGGCCAAGGACAAGGAAGTAGGCTTCAAGCAGGAATCTGACATTAGAGTAGAACGAAGTAATTTCAGGTAGGAGTCTAAATCTTAGGCTATATTAAAGAAGTAATCTCAGGAAGGAATCTAAATATGAGGCTAGAACAAAGAAGTAATTTCAGACTGGAATTTAAATTTTAGGCTAGAACAAGGAAGTAGGCTTCAGATATGAAAATGACCTTGGGCTAGGACAGGGAAGTAGGCTCAGATATTTTGGTCACTCTGATAAATCTTTAGAAACATTGATCACGGGAGGGGAATGTTCACTTAATTGGGTTAATGCTTTGCTTTTTCTTTGACTATTTGTGTTTATTATATTGCTTGTTCCTTGAAAAAAAGAAGAAAAAATGTATTGCCTAAATTTTCATAAATGCATATAATGTGTTTTAATCAAATACAGTTCCACTCCCCTCCCACCAAATTTACTTCTTCTAAATTTGCCTACTTTTCCTCCCAAATTCATGTGTTCTTTGTATAATGTTTTAATTTAATTTCTAAAAATTAAAGTATATTTTATCATTTCTTTTTCCCTTTCCTCCCTCTAACTTCTCACATGTTTCTCTACTTCCATTTCAAAATCATGCTCTATTTTTCTTTAATCAATACACACACACACACACACACACACCCCGTACAAATTCATACACACAATCTGCTAGATTTATTTAGTATTGTTTGTATGCATATTGGTGTAGGATCATCTACAAGATCATGAGAAGAATAAAAAGATCAATTTGTGTTGTTGGTTTTTTGTCACAGAAATGAAAACATAGATGTGAAAATAGGTTATGGTAAGAAGAAACTAACTTTTAATTCTTTTTTTATTGGTTATTTTATTTATTTACATTTCGAATTTTAGTTTTATGAATAGGGAAATTTGTTTAAGAGATGGATTTTGAGAGGATTGCAACCCCATTGGAAGAACAACATATGCTGTCCTGACTACCCAGTTCTTCCAGAGACTAGACTAACAACTAAGGAGTGTACCTAAAGGGATCTTTGGTTCCAGATATATATGTAGCAGAGGATGGTCTTGCCCAACAGCAATGAGAGGGGAGGCCCTTGGTCCCAGGGAGGTTTGATGCCCCAGAGTTGGCGGATGATGGAACAGAGTGTGAGTGGGTGGGGGAGCACTCTCATATAGGCAAAAGGGAGGGGGAAGGCAGATGTGGGATGAGGATATGGCAGAGGGGTAACCAGGAAGTGGAATATTATGGGTTGGTGGGTTGGTGGAGGGGGTAATTGGGAAGTGGGATATTATTTGAGATGTAAACAAATGGAATGATAAATAAAATTTTTTTAAAATATCGTGGTTGCTTGAGTCAATAGTGTTCTCCTTGGTACTCACTTCAGAAGCATTTTTCCTCAATAGACACTTGGTAAACTGTAGTGGAGTTATTTTGATTTAAAAGCACAAGAATGTCTTAGTTGATTTATTTATTCACTGGGACTACACAGGGAAAATAATTTCAAACCAACCTTTAGCAACTCAAAAACAATACAATAATGATTTAATAACTTGCCTTCTAGATACTGCTAATATATGATTTGTGACTTGTAGAATCACATACCTCTGATACCATTTGTTTCTCTTCTAGCTGAATACAACAGTACTGTTCTTCCTCTGAACACACAAGCAGTGACCCATCTAGAGTATCAAGCAGTATGCTGACTGAGGATGAGAAAGCAGTTCACCAAGGAAAAATCTACTTAAATATCTATAGTAGATATATAAGAAATCTCATGATTTCACTTCTGCAAATAAACCTTGTAATTTTAAAATATGTCTTCATGTTCTTAGACTTAATGTGCTTGACTTGTAGGCCACATTTTCTGAAACAGACATTTCTAAAATGAACATTATTTAGAACTAATATCAGGGTAAGAAAGATAGTTGACATTCACTTGTTCAAACTAATCCCTAATGTTCACCATGTCAAAATTATAGTTTTAAATAACATGTCTTATTATGTTCATTAAAGAAAACTAGAAATATATATAATTGTAAATGTTTAAAAATATCTAGAATATAAATTCCATGACCCCAGAAGATGATTTAGTCAATGAACAAATGTACTTACTTCACATTGTATATTGTGACATCTATTCAGCAAACATCCAATTGAGTTATGTATCCCTTGAGCTTGTGGTACTCTGTGACCTCATGTGTCTGCAAAATTCAAATATACAGCCAGTGCTTACAGGATTTCACAGTTTTGCTATAGTTTGGTTTTATTTAACAGAGCAAAGTTCTAGTTAGCATTTCCTTGTTTTCTTTTATTTTTAAGTATATAGCTATAGTGTGAATACTTAAGGCCACACTAAAAGAGATTTCAGTCAGGACAGCTCCTACCCTGGATATAGGAGACCTGGAGTATGTTTTGTTTCTTCTGAGCAAGCCTGAGGCAACCATTTCATGATTGTCAAGCAAAACTTTGATATCAGTTTTTAATTCTTATATTCTGGTTTTAATGTTTCTCATTATTTTGAGAAAAAAATGCAACATCTATATTTCAGTCATTGGGTACTAGTATCCATGTTGACATGTGTAGTTGTCAGACTTTAAAATTTTTCTTTTGAGGTCATATATCAATTAGTGATTTAAAAAAGGGTACCATTCAGCAAATGTTTATGCAAGATCTATCAAGTGTCAGGCAAATTGTTTGTTTCTGGGTTAAATTGTTAAACCAAGTGGTGATGTGTCTGCTTTTATTCTGCCATTTTATTTTAGAGTTTTAGAGACACAATGTCTAATGAAATAATCCTGACTGAAAGTTTATTCATCTCTGGAGCAGTGTGCCACTAAACAGGAGGAACACTTCAAGATAGCTCCTCATATTCTACAGGATAGTTTCTTTTGGCTTGCTTTATGGACAATAGAATAAATAATTTATTTCCCTTTTATAGTTTTGCAAAGAATCTACTGGAAACAGAGTTTTATGCAGCTACTTTCTTTGATCCTAAGAAGTCTGGGCTTTTGTGGTCCAGAGGGAGAGTTCTCAGCTAGTAGCTATTGATTTTTGTCTTTGGCATGTCATACCTGGTCACTTGCCATCTCTACTTGATGGAGAAATTTACTCCGTGAAATTCTCATGTGAGTTCTAGATAGTTTTTCTTGGTTTCTGGCTAAAGAGTAAAAGAATTACTCATGGATTATTTTTCTATCCATTGCAAGAGATACTCTAATGCATTCCGAAACCCTAAGCTAAATATATACGTGAGTTAGATTTTTTTTTACCAAATCTGTAATCTAGTTCATGAGAACCTTCAAATAGCTATTCCCTTATATTTATCAATCCCATGCATCTTCTTTGTAAAAACTTTCTTTACTCCTGAGATTCTTATCCAATTAACCAATTATTGTCAGCCTCATATGTAATAGATATTATTATGAGAGTCTCACATGCATTAATTAACTTAATCTTTATAACCCAATTGATGTCATGTTAAAACTGTTTCAACTGAAAAAGGACTGAAGACAAGAGGAATTCAGCAACTTGACAAAATGATACATATGTAGTACTTTTAGATTTGAGCTAAAAATTTTAGTCTCTCATAATTGGAAATACAATGAACTTTATTGCTCGTGGAAACTTGGCTCATCATCCTCTTAATGCTTTGTCTTTCCTTGGGTTTGGTTCCTTCTTACATTTTGCCACAACATGTACAACTTATAGACCTACAAATAACTGACTGACTCTATATCAAATGCTTTTAGTCACTGAAGAATTTCAATTAGTGTTTAGCAAATAATAAAAAAATTGCACTACATTAATAATGGTGTTGGGACAAAGGAAACATATTAGTTGATAGTATTTTTGCCCTGCAAGCATGAGGCCTCAGGTTTAAATCCACATAACACACATAAAAGACAGATGCAGTAATGTTTATGCAAAATCTCAGTACTCCTATAGTAGGAAGGGAGGTGAGGATGGAAGAACCCCTAAAGATTTAGGACCAGCTAATCAGGCATATGCAAAGGCAAACAAAAGTGAGATTATGACCTCAGCAATGTGGATGAGCAAGGTCAACCACTGAACTTGTCTTCTTTTGCTGTTGCCATTTCAGTCAAAATAAAGCCAACAATGAAAAGAATAATGAGAAAAAGCATCCAGAAGTAGAAAAACAAACAAACAAACAAACAAACAAACAGAAAACCACTAGAAAAATAGTTGTCTATAAGTCAAAATTTGTGTCTCCTCCTCACCATATAATGAATGTATAGAGAAGAAAAGGACTGGAAATTGAATGGTTAAAGGTGCTAAAACAGAGATTTGTCAACCCACCTCCAGCATTCTATATTATTATATCTTTAAATTAGTTTATTCTTCAGTCTAAGATCACTTGTAGTTCCTTCTGCTCTAATGGAATCAGATGGGTAATCTCTCAAGACATCTTCAGAGACATGTGTAGGTATATTCCCTAGATAAACCTTGGCACATATCTCTTAACCTCAGTTAAAAAGTTTAGCTATCTTAGATCCTGTAGTAAGTAGAGTAGATTAAATTTGGAAGTTGGTGTACCCAGTCATTTTTCTCAGAGAAAATGAATCATATATATGTGTGTGTGTGTGTGTGTGTATGTGTGTGTATATATATATATAATTATATATATATAATTATATATATATAATTTTATATATGAATCACATATATGTAATTTTAATCATACTTACTATATTTATCATCTTAAAGCCTTATCTTTTATTGTTTCTTAAAGCCTCATCTTTTATTGTTTCCTAAAGTTTTTGTTATGACCTCAGCAATGTGGATGAGCAAGGTCAACCACTGAACTTTAATTAAAGATTAAAGTTAAACAAAATATTACAGTGAGGAAAAATATTTTCATAGACACTGGAAAAATCAGTATGTCATATCAAGTAAATATTTCCAAATAGGAATATTTAGATTACATACTCTGAAAGTGTTGTGCTTTTAAGAATATTTCACAGCATTGGCTATAGATGGTCCTGGCATCTAGGTGCCATTCTCTCATTTAATGTGTGGCCTTAGAGGAGAAGAAACAGAATTTGCAATATCAACTGATTGTTTTTAAAATTCAACTTAGTAATCCAATCAAACTCTTAGCACAGTGATTGTAAGTTAATTTGGGTTTATTTTACATATGTTTGTGTATATGACTATTTTTGCTTTCAATTTTTAATTTGTAAATATCCTGTTCATTTTTTCTTTATATAGTAGACTAGTTCATAGTAAAAGAGGGTATTTTTGTAATAAATTTTCTCCTTTGTTAATATATATTTAATATCCACCCTGAGAAATCTAGCAATGCCTTGGTGACTATATTAGCAAAAGATATACAATAATTTGTGGGATGGAAACAAAGAAAGATAAAGATGGAGGAAGAGGTCAAAAAGTATAATATGACTTAGTTCTTTGAGTTTTTACAATAAGAGTCAACTCTATTTCTCTAGGTGTTTGTGTGTGTGTGTGTGTGTGTGTGTGTGTGTGTGTGTGTCTGATTGTTCCTTTGCTCTGTATCTTGGAGGACATAGGCCATCAATGGATGATCTGGAAAGGGAAGGCACAATTGTTATCGTTGTGTAGCTTCTTCAGTGTTGGTTCACTTCCTTTACCGGAAATGGTTCTACTTGCATAAAATAATGGAATTGATGATTAAACTCTTGGTTACTAATGTCAGCATATTACTGTTAAATAACATTCATATTTCTATTTAATTATCTTCAGGATATTAATATGTAAAGTACCATGAATTATATTTAGCAGATGCTTACATAACTGCTGGAGTTGGCTGTGCAATATATTTACAGTTATTTAACCACTATAAGATGCTAGAAGCTTATAAGAACTCTGTCATGAGAGGAGCTTGTTCAACTCCCTGACATTTTGCAAAGGTTCTACAAATGAAGGTGCAGTAATTATATGTGACTTTCAAAATCTTAGTCTTATTTAGAAAAAGTCATCATCATTTTACTGTCTTTATATAAATATATAAAATCGAATAAATGCAAACATATCCTTATTTTTCCCTTTATCCTCTGCATTTTCATAACAACTTCTGTAAGTGTCAGAATTATCTGCCTTTATTCTATCTCTTTCTTTATACCAAACTCCTTACTCTCTTTTTATACTGAAAAACTAACCTGCAATAAAGTTAGCTCTTCTCCCCTGACATTATTGATTGACAATCAGGTGTGTCAAAGGCCATTGGGGATACAGTGATGACTCAGATCTGACTCAATCTTTGAAGCAGGTCTGTTTGTGTCTGGCAGTCTCTTCTACTTGGGGAAATGACCTTTCAGGATACAGCCTGAGCATGTGATAACAGCTGGAGCCAAGCATCGACTGGTGCCAAGTGAGGTCAGATAGAGATTTCTGTGATGATTTGCATGAACAGAAAAAATAAAGCAGCATTTTCTACTGCTGTTGTTAAACAAGGATAAAGTGAATCTAGACTCGGTGACATTTTGCTTGCAAGTGGAATTCATGCAAAATGAATTCAAATAACACATTTCATTATGAAACAATTCAAATTTCTTTTAGTTCTTGGGAATATTTGTCAATAAATTTTCTTTATGTTTAAGCTACTTTGAATTGCATTTCTGTAACTGGCAATCCAAAGTAGCCCAAGGAACATAGTCTTCTAAAATTTTATGGTCTAATAAGAGAATAAAGCTGTAGTACCCAAGTTGAGCTACACAAGTCTTTCAAACTATAGTTATATACAACAGTAATGTTTCAGTGATTGATTAATTATAGTTCAAGGGTTGCTTCATCTTAATTCCTAGCTGTCAATGTTTTAAAGAAATACTTCAATTTTAGTTGTGGTACTTAAGCTATGTGTGTTTTATACAGGAAGCGAAGATCTATTTTTATAGCAATTCCTATTAGACTTACTGAACCACTGGAAACAATTCTATGATTAGGTAGAAACATCATAAAATGAAATATAACAGGGTTGTAGCCATACACATGAACTATTTGGCCCTTGCTTTTCTAACATTTCTAATCATATTGCCATTCCAAATCTCCTCCCATTTATTTCCTGATCATCTTTAGATGCATTAAGTTACAGGTTTCTAGTAAAATTTCACAACCTATTTATATCTGTCTTCATGCTCTTTTCAATGTAGATAATAATTCCTGATGAAAAGGATATTTCTCTTTCTATTGTATTAAGATTTATTCTTTGGAAATACCTGTTTAGAATATAATCACAAACAGCAAATGACACTCTTTAAAAAATCGTTTTAAGAACATGAATAATAGTTAAGACCAAATAATAAAGTTTGATGAATACTTATAATAGAAAAAACATATTGACACAGATGACAAATTACAATTTTGTTCTTTTTCAAGAGCTGAGCTTTCTTTTTGTACAATTGTCACATCATCCCACACAGCATGATAATGGTTGAAAACAAGTTGTACCGATAGTAAGTGAGCTATGGAGTGTATGTAATCAAAATAAAAGACCACTTCTCTTTTAATTATACTTGTTGAAGAATAGGGAGACCAATTAAATGCAGCAGAAATAACTGAAGTGCATCCACCTGCATTTGGAACATTATCCATCTAAGTGATGGATACTGAGTCACTAGAACAAAGGTACATGGGCTCTTGTGCCTTTTAAAGAAATGATTTTGAGTAACCTGTAGAATGTTATGGAAAAGGATAAAATTAGATCTGCCTCCTGATAACATTAACTGAAAGAAAGTAAAAATGAAGACAAATGCATTAAAGTAAAATTAAAAATATAAAAAATAAAGCCACAACTGCTGTGAGGATATGCAGATATAAGGAGATCCCACCCTAAATACTTATGTAAGTAAGAAGACTTAGCCTTACAGAGCTAGGATACAAGAAGAAAGGTTGAACCATTTATATATCTAATTGTTAAGATGCCCTTAAAACTCTACATATTTATGAGTAGAAACTGGTGAATGTGAACTAACGAATTTCAAAATGAATCGAAAATGTCAGGAAGATACAGAACATGTGGACTGTTTTAGCAACACACTTGACAGAACACAAAACATTTTCAAGGGACTCCTAACATTACCTATTATCTACAAGTATCAAAAGATTAAAATATTCACCAAGATACTCTGAATTCAATTGAAGTGAGATAAAGTTAATCAAAATAAAGTTATCCAGAGACTACTCAATGATCATACTGCTTTTGAAGTTAGCAATGCATTTTTCTTGTCTTTACACTGCTTAAGACTGAACCTAGGGCCCAGTAGGCAAGTGTACTACTGAGTAGATTCCTCAGCCTAGCAGTACATCTTGACCCATGAGTAAAAGACATTGCAACAGTGCAAGTTGGAAAATGTTTTCCACTAAATGAAACTACCACAAGAGATGAAGTTATTGCCCTGTTGGGAGGGAATATTATTGTAAAACTGTGGGCTAGAAGAGGAGAACCATGGATATCAATCATCTGCTTCTCTATCTTTAAGTTAAAACAGAAGAATAAAATAACAAAAATGAAAAGCAGAACTAAATAGAATATAGAAAATGAAATATAGCAAATGGAGTGAGTAAAGTCAAAAGTTAGTTTCTTGAGAAAAAAAAATGTTTAGCCCTTTTAAAGATGGTACAAGGGGAAAACAGAATAGTTGCAGACAATTATTATTCACTAGTACAGAAAAAGCATCCTGAAGTGTTAGCTAACAGTTCAGTAGGACCGAAATGCATTAGTTTATCCCAACCTGGTGGATTATAGAGAAGAAGTAACAATTTACTACTGAAGTCAGTTCCAAACAATATAGTTATATTAATGGATGCAGATTAAGCATAGGATTTGGTATCATTTTTTTATTTTAAAAGGTTCAGTTATAGAAATATTTTTTCTGCTAAATGATACCTATGCAGATCTGTAGTAAAGATGACATTCAATGTTTGAATCATGATGAGGTGGGGAAGAAGTAGATAATGTCTGTTTCCATTTGAACTTAGCAGTAGTGAGGATCTTAAATTATAGTTTTTGTTGAGTATGAAAATCTGAAATGGTAGGTATTTTCATCCATGCCTTTCTTTTTATTGTTTTTTTATTCTTTTTTCCATTTATTAAATTTAAAATATAATTTTTTTCCACACAATATATTCTGTATGGGTTTCCCTTCTCCTACTCCTCCCAGATTCTCCCATGTTTCACCCACCCAAATCCTGTACCCCTTAGCTCTCTCATTAGAAATACACAGACACGTAAAAATTAGATAAATAAAAACAAACTGGAATAAAACAAAACACACACACACACACACACACACACACACACACACACACACACACACAAAGAGCCAAACAAAAACCACACACACACACACACAAAAACCACATACAGATGCAGAAACACACACATTCACCCACAGAGAAATCCCACAGAAACACAAAACAGGAAACCACAACATACAAGCTAAGGACCTGTAATATTAAGAAAAATAGGCTTTGATTTTTAAAACTACTCTAGTTAAGGCTCAGCAAACTCTTCAGAAAAAGATCCAGAAGGATTGGAAGGGCCAGTGGGATGGAGACAACAAAGAAACGAAGCCTTTTACACACAACAGAACTGACCACATATAAACTCACAGAGACCAGAAGCATGCACAGGGCCTGCACAGGTCTGAACCTGATAGGGTCCCAGCACTGAGAGCAGAAATGGACTCACGCTCCTCCCCTAACCTAGAAGCTATCTGTAGTTGATAAATACTTATGAAATACTCAAATCTTTTTTGATGACATCTCCTTTTCTTTTACAAAATTCTGATTGAAGTTACCTCTTCAGATTTAGAAAAGCATTAATTTTCCTTAAGTTTGCCTCCTGTTGCTGTGATAAAGGAGTCCAATAAAAGCATCTTAAAGCAGAAAGTATGTATTTATTAGAGATGAGATTATCTCTATCTGTAATAGTTCTATGTTGCAGTTCATCATTGCAGGGAAGTCACGGCTTAGGAACTTGAAGAAGCTGATCACATTAAATCCACAAGCAAAAGCAGAATTAATGCATGCATGCTGGCACTTACCTCATGTTCTATACTCTTTTACAGTTCAGAATCTTCTGGCTAGGGAATAGAGACACCCACAGTGGCTTTCTCACATCAATGAACATTATCAAAATAATTTCCTACATGTGTCCACAAGCTAGTCTTTTTTTTAAAAGGTTGAAGCAATACTTTAATATTTTTTTTCTTTTCTTGGGGGCACAGTTTCATGTAGCCCGGGCTGGCTTCAAACTTTCCATGTAGCTGAGCCCAGCAGTGAATTCCTGATCCTTCTGTCTCGATCTCCTGAACACAGAAATTTCAGAAATGTTCCACCATTCCTGAGATAGCAAATAATTTATAGACACAAAGTTCATATATTTACATTGATATAAATGTAATAAATATAACATATTTGTATAAATCTTAATTATTGTTTACATTTGGATAATCCAAATACTTAACTTTTAAAATGTGAGATTTTTAATAATATTAAATTTAATTTTAATGCATATGAAAAATACATTTTACATCTAAAATAACATGTTTTTCATTAAAAAGTAAACCATCAATTGACTTTCATAAATTATATTAGTAATTTAAGAAATTGTCCCATCATATGCTAATTCTTATTTACAGATGCCAAAATAGTAACAAATAAATGTCCACAGAGATTTTATAAAAATTTCCCATGCTCTCCAAGTTTTCATTTAATTTGTCTTTTTGGCCAGGATTTGGAAAATGCTTAAGAACAAGCCATTCTATTAGAAATTGACCTTTGTTTATGTATAAGAGGGGCCAGAGAGAAAAGTTTACTTTGTCCCTGGTGTGAATGAGAACTTATATGATGCAGGCCTGGGGATGTGGCTCAGTGGCAAAGGATACTATGAATTTGAAGACTTGAGGTTAGATACCAGAACTCAAGTAGATCCTGTTATCTGATGCAGTGCTCAGTGTAATTATGGTGCCCCATGCAATATGGGAGCTGGAGACAAAGAAACGAAGCCTTCTACACACAACAGGACTGACCACATATGAACTCACAGAGGCCGGAAGCATGCACAGGGCCTGCACAGGTCTGAACCTGATAGGGTCCCAGCACTAAGAGCGGAAATGGACTCACGCTTGTGTCAGATCGGCTATATAAATGGAGTCGAAGGACAGGTGTCTCAGACTCATGTTAGCTGGCAGACAATCACTGATACGTGTGGTTATCTTCTGACCTCCGCAGATGTCTCTTCACCACATGCATTTGACTGTGTTCTCAACAGAAACATGGACATACAAATGTATAACCATCCCCCTCCTTCTCCCTCCTTCCCTCCCCCCTGTCCCTTCCTCCTTTTTCTCCCTCCCTACTTTTGTGATAACTTTAACCCATCTTCACATACAATGAACTCTACTAGAGTGGAAATAAGCTGATGTATCTTACCCAGAACTGATGATCCTTGTAAGAGTAAGCCTGTTCGTATGATGCATGTACTCTTCCAGGAGGAAGTATATACATTTAATTTAACTTAATAGCATCAGTTCTTTCATGGTTAATTTCTTAGAAAACTTGTCTGTTAAAAATAGTCTCTCTCTCTCTCTCTCTCTCTCTCTCTCTCTCTCTCTCTCTCTCTCTCTCCCCTCTCTCTAAGCCAGTCTTATCTCATCTTTATAATCTTTATTGAGACTTATTTGACAAAACTAATTTTGAGAGCACTGGTATATGACTGAACATACATGAGACCTTTTGTGGTGTTGATAATATTGCATCTTATAATCTTTATACTATTTTCATTGCATTGGTGAAATTCCAGGGGTTCATAGATTGGGTTGAAGATGTGATTTTTTGTAAACAAAATGAATACAACCATTTTATTTACTGAAATAAAAGTATCCCATATAGTAAAAAAAGTGGCACAAAATTATACTAAGAAATATTTTTTTTTTTTTGAAACAAGATCTCACTATGTGGATGGTCTGAAACTTTCTAAACAGACCAAATTGGTTTTGAATTCACAGAGAACCACTTGCCTCTACCTCCCATGTGTTGGAATTGGAAGCATGTATCACAAGGCCTGTCTTTCATATATTTATGTACACATGATTTGTACACATGAACATGTGTATTCATGTATACATATTCAGAAAACATATGCAAAATTCTCTTTAGAAAATATATACAATAATTTTGCTGCTGTCATAAAAATAGCCTTGAATTTACTAGACAATGAAAATTGGATTTGACTTTAAAATTTTGGTGTGGACTTGTGTGTGTGTGGCAGTGGCATGTTGGAAGTCAAGCACATGCGATGGTGAGTATATGGATTTCAGAAAACAATTTTGTGAATTGATAATTAGGTGAGTTCAAGACCTTGATCTTAATTTACTAGGCCTATGTGGCAAAGAATTTTACCTTTCCAAATAAACTTGTCTGTCCACACATTGATTTCTCATTGGTTGTTTGAAAGTACAACATTAGCACCTTGATTCATATCATAATTAGTACTTAAAATGTCTAGACTTTCACTTGTTAATGTCACATGTATAGAAACTCATCTCTTTTAATGTTTTTTCTTGTTGTGGTAAGAAACAAATCTGGACCCTGTGTCTGCTAAACAAGTGCTTTTAACATCGAGCTGTACGTTGCCCTCTCTATGCCTTTTTATGTATACATCATCATACTTCATCTATCAACTAAATAAACTAACCAAGGTAAATCCTAAATTTATATGCAGATAGCCATATATAAAGAGAAATTCCAAAACAGACACAAGAAACTAAGGAAGCTATGTTGCCTGTCAAGACAGCAGACATACTGACAGTACCAGACAACCCTCTACAGAAATATAAGAGATCCAATGAAATCTTCATTTCAATGACTTTTTAAACAAATTGAATGTGCCCTTTCCCTATGAAGTTAAAATCTAAAAGCCATATTGACTTAGATATCATTTTATAAACTATAAATTGACCTCCAAAGCACTTACATTGTTAGAGAAACATTAGATCATCATAAGGAGGAATTCTCAGCCCTGGAATATATAACCAATAAAGGAGGAAACATCTCAAGAAAACCACATATGCTATTTAAAATAAAATAAAAAACAACGTACTAAATATGCTGTTCATTGTCAAGAATAGTAAAAGTCATCAGAGCCTAGTAATAGTAGGATATTGAGAGAGAATAGTGGGACTAGACACTGGGACTTGATAATGAGAGAGAACAGTGCGAGTAGACACTGGGAATGAACAGAGAGAGCTGGCCATGGTAATGGGAGGACACAGTGGACATAGACAGTGGGAGAGAGAGCCACATTACAGTTATCCAGCCCCATCTCTCACGGAAATCTCTTTTTTTTCTGTTCACTTTATCATAGCTTCTTGAACATGTGTATGTGATCACACTTCTTTACATGTTATTTTTATGATATCCTTCCATAATAGAACTCAGGTATAAAGCATAGCCCCACTTTACTTGCTGAAAGTGGATAAAGATTTTCACAGAATCTAATTGCATTTTATTTTCTTTTAAGAGTTGGGTCGATTTTTAATTGTTTTTAATAAAAGAAACTCATGCTAAATTACTAATTATATTAGGTTATTGACTGCTCACTGTAAATATTTTAGAATTTTGGCCAAAACATATCCAAAATTTGATTAAATCTTGTTTCTGTTAACAAAATTTATAAATTGCTTTCTGTATTGTATTTAGACAAATTATTTCAATGTATGGGGACAAGACCACATTAAATATAATTAATGCTAATCTAAATCAGATTAAATAAGTCTTGGAGAATATAAAACAGATATATCTCTTTTACTACATTCTATGAAAATAGCTGGTGAATATGTGTGTTGATGTACATTTATGTTTGCCTGTGTGTACATATTTACATGAGGAGTAGTGCATAAATGTAGATGGAAGTCCAAGGTCACCCTCTGGTTTTGTTCTTTAGTACAGTCATCTGCATGGTTTCTCAATGATATGAATTGATGAAATTGGGCTGGATAATGTCTCTGCCTTCCCAATGCTAGGGTTAAAGCATGTACGTCCATGCACAGTGGTTTTTTTTTTTTTTTTTTTTTTTTTTTTTTTTTTAATGTGGGCTCTGAGAATAGGATTTTCATGCTTATAGCATAAGAATTTTAATACTATCTCATTAGCCATTAGGCTGACTTTTTAAAATAGTACTAATTTTGGTAATTGTCATGCTTTAAATTGAAGTTTAATAAATATGTCTTTTGAAAATTATTTTATGTTATACTATTTTAATTAAAATAGAATTATATCACTTTTCTCGTTTTTTCCCATTTCTCATATTCCTTTTGTCTCCAATTCTCTCCCCTGTGTTTTCTACTTTCAAGTTAATAGTCTCTTTTTTCTTTATTACTATTGTTATATTTGTGTGTGTGCCCAAACATGTCTCTATGTATGTATGTATATATGTATGTATGTATGTATGTATGTATGTATCTATCTATCTATCTATCTATCTATCTGCTGTGTACATTTTTTGTTTGTGTGTATGTGTGTATATGGTTTCAGGGCTGACCACTCTCCATTGGACAACCAATAAGGGGGCTCATTACTAGAAGTGGCTAATTCTGTTTCTCCTGACAGTCATTAGTTCTTTGGTACCCAGTGATTAAATTCCCATTCCCCATTAATGGACATTGATATCACCATTGTTCCAGTCTTGGTTATACATCAATTTTTAGGAAAAACGGCTTCACAGCAAACTTCCTGATATTTGTATCTTATAATCTTCCCACCCCATTTTCCATGATGTTCTCAGATCCATAGATGCAAGAACTGTGGTGTAGTTTTCTGTTGGAGCAAGGCTCTCCCTGGTCAATTGACCTTTTCATTGTGCCCCATTGTGGTTTTCTGTAATGGTCTTTAATTTCTGTAAAAGGAACTTTTTTTCTTTTAAATGAGAGGTGATAACTATACTTATCTGTGAGTATAAGAAGGAGATTTAAAAGGCAGTGAAAATTTATGGTAGTGAAAAAAAAAGTGGCACTAGTAGATTCTTTTCTAAAGTACATGACATCATTAGCATGAGATAGTTGGTTAGGTTTTCATTATCATGCCTGATTTCTCTATTCTTGAGTGGGTCTTAATCCCAATTTGACAACTATTCGTGACTGCCAACATGTTAGTTTTACTTCTTACATATTTATGCATATCTTGCCATGATGCTCATCATTGTGGTTCATAAGTGTTACATCTAGGTTGGGCTGTTTATGTGCTTCACTCCCCTAGCACCCTGCACAGTATTTTCTGGAACAATGGATGCGAGACTGTAAGAAATAGGTTTTCAAGTCTGACTCAACTTGAATAGTCTGAGCCCTGTGTTCCAAGTGTTAAGAGTGTGGTGTCTTCAGCAATGGGGACCTATCTTCAACCCCTAAAGGACAATCAAGGCTTCTTCTCCAAGGTCCAGACAGTTCTACTCCATAGACACTTTCAGTGACATTCACAGCTGCTCTGTTTATAGTGGCCAGGAAATGGAGACAACCTAAATATCCCTGAATAAGTTGATAATGAAGTCTTTAACACTATTAATGATACTCTGTTATGTGTGCAAGACAGGAACATGTTGTCTTCTGGGAGACTTGACCCAGCAGCTGAGTCAAACAATATAGACACCCATAGCCAAACAGTTGATGGAGCTTGGGAATCTTATGGACGAATAGGAGGAAGGATTGCAGGCACCAAAGAGAATAGGAACTCCACAGGAAGACCAACAGAGTCAAGTAACCTGAACCCTTGGGGCTCTCAATGTCTGAACCATAAACTAGAGAATGTACACAGGTGGACCTAGGTCTCCCTACACATATGTATATGTAACAGATGTGCAGCTTGGTCTTCATGTGGGTCCTGAACAACTGGAGCAGGGACTATCCAAACTGCTGTTGCCTGAATGTGAGATCTGTTCTTTTGGCTGGATTGCCTTGTCTAGCCTCAATGAAAGAGAAAGTATCTAGCCTTGAAGAGACTTGAAGTGCCAGGGTCAGGGGTATCTGCAGTGGGCATCTGCTTAGAGGAGAAAGAGAGGGAGGACAGGGGATGGATTATAGGAGGCAATGACCAGGAGGGGGGCAGTGAACAGGATGTAAAGTGAATAAGTAAAAAATAAAACTTAATTTAAAAAGAAAATGTGGTACTTATACACAATAGAATTCAGCTTTCAAGAAAAATGAAATTGTAAAATTTGTCAGTAAATGGATGAATTTATGAATGACTGTGTAATTCGGACCCAGAGAGGCAAACACTAAATGTTCTTCTCTCTGATCTATGATTTTTTTAGTTGCAAATCCTCAGATGTGAATGTAAAACATGTAGCCATAGAACCAGGAATTAGGGTTTTGAGAGGGAATAGAAGGATGCAGGTGATATGACCTGGGAAACAGAAAAAACACAGAGGGGGCTCCAACTAAGAAGGAAAGGAAGAAAGTCAACACAAAATGACAATTAAGGATGGGGACACACATGATCAATCTATTTGATAAAGCCTTGGAAAATCATTATTTTATAATAACATAATACTTTATGAAACACATGTAAGGTAAAGGAAGTTATCTAATTGGGCTGACAATGATCCCCACAAGAACCATAGACTAACAAAACATCAGGATCAGACAAGAGAAACCTTCTTTGAAATGGTTGGAGAGCGTAGTCCAAGAGACTCCCTAAACAATATAGACTATCAATAACTATTTCTCAAGAAAAAACACTTGCCAAATAATTAGCTAATAAAGCCTGTGTTGAGATTATTGTTCAAGTATTTCTAAATGTAGAAAGATGGTGCTTAAAGTTAAAGTAGGTGAAGGAAGTTAAGTGAAGAACTAGTCCTGAGGCTAATCTTGCTAAGGTCTTGGGTATAGTTGGTATATTTTCCATGAAGCTTGTACCACCCCAACACCAGTGTACCAAACACCTGCGTCCCTATGTCAGCCAGGCCTTTGTGATTATGGAATATTTTATTTTTTCAAAATATGAAATCACTGATTAGAAAAGGAGTGTGGCAGCCATAAGTCAGCATTTCTATGAATGGTATCTTGGTGTACTAGTGACATGGGATAAGTCAGTGTGGCAGTGAGAGCATCCATCAAGTTACAAAGAGAGTCTATTCTCTGGAAGCATGCAGCCTAAAATCATGTTGACACGCTCTGTGATAAAGACATCATTTGTTGTGCGACACTTTTCCTGGAGAGATTATTAAAAAAAAAAAAAAAAAAAAAGAATACTCACCCCAAATAGAAACTGAAAACAGATCAAAGTATTGTTATCCACAAAATCCAACTTGGTGAACTAATGAGATTTATTGGGGTTAATTGCAGAAAAGTGGATGAGGGCTTGCTTATAGGGCAGAAACAACCCAAAGAAAGATGTATATCACTGAAAACTCACCCAGGATGGGTAACATCTCACATATGCTGGAAACTGGAGTGCAGTGTGCAGCAGCCTGGAGGCAATTCAATGTGTTAGCCCAATGTCCTTTCCAAGTAGCTCACTTGCTCTAAGCATCTTCTCTGCAGTTCAGTCTGTCACAGGGTGTCTTTTAGCAGTCTTTGCAGCTGGTATACATCTGGGTAGCCAGGGCCTTAGTGGATCTGGTCCAGATGGATTTCCTGAAGCCCTTGCTTTGTTTTGCTTTTTGAGTCTTTGAATCTTCTTTGCCAATTTCTCAAACTATCCTGTTGTTTTCACTGCCTTTCTGACACCCTGTGCTCTATGAAGCTTCTTTTCAAGATGGAATGTTTTTATCTCAGAGGAAAGCACTACAGACCACAGTTCCAAGACTATCTGCCAATAAGCTTAAGGAACATGATAAAGAGTCAGAGTCTTAATGGGGACCTATACAAGATTTATTGTTGTATCATGTTGTTTAGCTAAAAAAAAAAAAAATCATACAAGAAGGTTTGAATGCAAAACTGAGCCAACCTTGCAATTTTCATTGGATTTAAAACTTTTTGACTAAAAACCAGAGTGTATTTCTTGAAAAACTTTCAGTTTTGTTTATAGTTTTGAAATTTTCAGTATAGCTATAAAAGAGAATAATGTTCTTTTATTACATTACTGTAACAGTTAGCTTTCCACCACTATAACAAAATAAGCTAAGTGAATTAAAAAAAAATTTGTGTGTTCCACTATGTTCATAGTGGATTTTTTTTTTTTTTTTTTTTTTTTTTTTTTTTTTTGATAGCCAGAAGCTGTCTCACAACAAAAGGCTGGATACATAAAGTGTGGTTCATTTACACAATGGAATACTACTCAGCTATTAAGAATGATGACATCCTGAGTTTTGCAGTCAAATGAGATGGAACTAGAAAATATCATCTTGAGTGAGGTCACTCGGAGCCAAAAGGATGTGTATGGTATGTACTCACTAATAAGTGGATATTAGCAAAAAAAAAAAAAAAAAAAAAAAAATCCACAGAACTCAGAAAGGTCAACTAACTGAGAGGCCCAAGTGAGGATGCCCCAGTTCCACTTGGGAGGGAGAAGAAAGCACTCACAAGTTGTGAGGGAGGGAAGGACCTGGGAGGAAAAATGGATGGAGGGGGCTGTGGAAGAGAGGAACCAGATCTGGTGTTGGGTGAGGGAAAAGGACTGAAGCCCTGAGGGACAGCAGAAAGAATGGAAACAAGCATCCTTAGGAGGTAAGAAGTTGGGTGGACCCTCCAGAATGTACCAGAGACCTGGGAGATGAGAGACTCTCAGGACTCAAAGGGAGTTACCTTAAATGAAAAGCCCTACAGTGGTGAGAGGGAACTTGTAACGCCTACCTCCAGCAGAAAGACAGGGCAAGTGAGGGATGGGGCTGCCATCCCACAGTCAAAACTCTGATCCATAATTGTTCCTGTCTGAAAGAACTTCAGGGATGGAAATGGAGAGAAGCCTGAGGAAAAGAAGGTCCAGCAACAGGCCCAAAGTGGGATCCAGCTCAAGGGGAGGACCTAAAGCCTGACACTATTACTGAGGCTATGGAGCAATCACAAAAGGGGACCTATCATGATTACTCTCTGAAAGACTCAACAAGTAGCTTAAAGAGTCAGATGCAGATATTTGCACCCAACCAATGGACAGAAGCTGCTGACCCATTTGAAGTTTAAAGGCTCTAGTGGCTTACCATCCTTATCATATAGGGTAGTACAGTGCCTCCTCCAGTGGAAACCTTTCCTGCAGTGAGGACAGATTTTCTTAGTGGGATAAGAATCTGTTACAGGAAGAGAGTTTTGTGGGCATTCGTTCTCTCAATGTCCTGCCTCTCCACATATGAAGCAGATCCTTCTGTTTTTCCTGCTGCTACAAATGCCTGAGCCACAGATGCAATCTGGTGTGATGGAGTTCCTATATCTCGGGTTGCCATAATCCACCTATTTCGATGCTCTTCTTGGAGTCCCTGGCAAGCTAGTCTAGACTCAGAAGCCAAGCTTTCCCAAACAAGGGAAATAAAATCCATCTACCCACCCCTCCCCCCTTATGCCTTGGAGGAAATGCTAAATAAACTGGCTGTTCCTCCTGCCCCTCCCTCCCCACCCAAAGGCAAGGCTCCATTAAAATTCCAAAGGAGCTCTCACCTGCCTTTCCCTTTACTCCACCAATTCTCCAAGCCACAAAAGTGAGAGACCTTCAAAACTCATAGCTAAAACCCTGACAAATTCTGTAGTCCCTTAAACCCAACTGTCTACCACCCAACAACTCTGCAATTTTTGGGTCTCTGTTGCAAAAACCAAATTAATGAACTTTAGGCTCACTGAGAGACTCTGTGTCAAAAAATAATAGGGGGATGATTGATGTACCCCTGATATTGAATTAAGGCTACATGTATATGTAGACATATACAAATATCACACTAACACGTCCACATTAACACAAGCATGCATGCACACCCATACATTCATGGAGAGGCTTATAGGTAACATTGATTTCAGAAAGCACTGAAACTAATTATGATCTTTTTACATGAACCTTCTATAGATTGGATTAATATTTTTGAGAGAAGTGTTTTAATAATTTCACACATCTTTCATCTTTTCCTTTTTAGGAGCAAAACCCATTTAAAATTTTAGGGGAGATGCAATTATTTACATTTTCTCTCATCAGCAATTTCTGTGTACTTACAAAGTCATCCTGAACACAGCAGGTTATTGTAATACAATCTGGATGTATTATTAATCACAACCGCCACAGCTGTCATCATCAGCTAGCAAAGGAATCAGTGGCATACTAAAAGGTGCATGTTAATTGCAAAAGGTAAAATATGCACCAGAAAACAGCAGATGAAATTTAAACTGGTTTAAGTGTAAAGCATTCTGGCTCCAGGGCAACAAGTATCAGCTTAGTAATCTCAGGACCAAGAAGGGAGAGGAACTCTCCCTCTCATTAGTTTTGCTTCAGAGAAGAAAAGGCAGACAGGCTAAATCAGCTAAACCAACACTGTAGCTACAGATTGCCATCAGTTCCCTCCTGGCTTGTGAAGATGCTACACCTTAATTTTTAGCCTGGCAAGGAAGACCATGTGTTGAACTAGGGATTAGGAGGCTCACTCATCTTTTAGATGCCTAAGTAAGTAAGAGTCAAGGTCAACAGTGAGTGATACTCTCAAGTGAATTTACTTGGTAAATATTTGATTTGAGTCATTAGTTTAAATTGTAACTAACTCAGAAAACTAGCTCAAATTTTATAACTAAATCTTTCTTTGAAATGGAGAACACTCCCTTTCCCAAAGGTATTCATTGGCTGTAAACTCAAGTACTACATGATTCCTGATAGGTATGAAATGGCTGTTGGTGAGCAAAACACATGAATTAATGAATAATGGAATGGTGGGTTTGGGTTGAAAACTGGGAAGAGGGAAACTTCTAAATTTTTCTTGAAAGTAAACTAGTATTTCATTATGAGAAAATTTGTTACTTATTTATGAGCTGTACTGCTCTGATCATCTGAAGAACCATATATTCATCTAGCTAAATCTCTCAGTAGAAGATGACCAGGACCACATTTTATTTTATACCCAAGTGTACTCATCACTAATGAGCAACATGGAATAGTTGGGCTGTAAATTAACTTTAGACAAAATGTTTGTAAGGTAGCCATCTTTGAATCCAGTTTTAGAAACTAACTTACTTCTCTAAGTTTAACTTTGATGTTTTAATTATCTTACTCTACATCTTAATTTCTTTGCCTGAACTGAGTTATGGGCTGAGTGAAATTTCATCTCCTTTGAAATGTCTTTGCAGACTGCTTTCTATATTTCACAAAAACTATGAGACATCATTTGGTGTCTTCTAAACAATAGGGTCAACAATAAGTTTCCATAATACTGTTATTATAGAATAATCTTCTCTTATTGAGTATTTATATCTTTTGCTGTTAGTGCCCTTAGTTTAAAGTGATTGTTAGAATTGGATGTTAGGTCAGAAGTTTGATGCCAGTCAGGGTTGTATTGAAGTCTACTGAGACATTGGTTCTGTGAAGGCTTGATGCTCTGTGGGGGAAAAAAGGCTTGGGGATCCCGCGGTTCCTCCTGCCATGCTGTGGTGTGGGTACTCGGCTGGGAACGCTCTGGGTTCCTCTAGCTGGAAGTTGGGCCCGGCTGTTCATTAACTAAAAGCCTCCCCCTGGCTCCTCACGGTTCCTCATAGCGGTGCAGCCCAACACACGAGGAAGCCCTTGGGTTTCCAAAACCAGTTTATTCACATGGCGGATCGTGGATGGATCTGGATGCATACCCCTCAAACCCAGGATCAACCTGAGTTAAAAGGGGAGGGGAGAAGGGGGAGGGGCTGGGGAGGAATGTTTAATGGGCTCCACCTCTGGCCTTCAGGTACCTCATTAGTATGTAAATCTCTCTAGGGCCTGTTCGCTCCCTCCACCTGTGTACATGACTGAAGGGTGGAGGTGAAATGGAGATTAGACCTCGTATTTGGCCCAACAATGCTCCAGTGTAGGGGAATGCCAGGCAGTGAGGGTGGATGGGGGAGCACCCTTATAGAAAGAGGGGGAGGGGGAGTGGATAGAGGGTTTCCAGAGGGGAAACCAGGAAAGGGGGTAACATATGAAATGTAAATAAATAAAATAATCAATAAAAATGTTCTATTTCTAAGAAATGCTTTGCTTTTAAAAACTGTATTTTAGTATTAATGCATGTCAGCTATAATGGGTAAGCAAAGGACCAATAATAATGCAATGAATGATAAATTAATTAAAGGCAGTTGCAGCTTGCAGTTGATAAGTAATTATCACATAGAAAACGCACCTGAATTTTCTAACATTATGGTGTCTGCCTTTGATCCCTCTTCCTTGATGAAATAGAAATACCACTGTACTAGCATCCAGCATCCCTGTATACAGAAACTGACTCTGGAGAATATACCAGTGAAACTGATGTGCTGGCAAGAGCTGATTTTTGATAGTCATAAATTTAAAAAACCCATTTGGTACCTTGGAATTGAAATTGGCCATATTTTGATTATTCACACCACAGACAACTACACACATTACAAACCATGGTATCTTTCTTCCTCCCTCTCCCTTCTCTCCCATTTTTCTTCTTCTTTCCTCCTCTCCCTCTCCCCCACCCTCATACAATTAAATATTTCTAAGAACAAGTTAAGGGAAAAATATTATGGTCTATAGCATCTGAAATTCAAATCTATCATGGCTGGTACTAGTTTCTGAACTAGTGGTAAAGTTAAATCTCATAGTTAGTATTACAACAATGCCCAGACACCCCAAATACTCCTCCAAAACTGATGCTGTTTGTATTACAACAGATAGAAAGTAGCCAGAGCAAGGAAGAACTTGAAGCCCAGGTAATAATATCAGACATGTCACCAGAATGTTACTTCCTCAAACTAGGATCTATCATCTAAAGTTTTCAGAATCTTTCAAAATAATACCACCAGCTGTAGTGCAAAATTTAATACTTCATCCTGTGGCAATCACATTTCCTATTCAAATGATAGGAAACATCTGAATAAAAACAAATTATGATTTTTAAAAGGTATTTTAAAAGGTAATGGCACAGGCAATTCAGAATATAGTCACCATTTCCTACAGGAAGGAGGATAGCTCAACTATTGTTACTTCCATTTTACCCTACTAATCACAAATATAAGAATCCTAAAAGAGGGATCAAGGCTTTGGTTCCTCTGATGCATACTGGGTACAGCCTATAGTTAAACAAAAACCTATGATGACACTATGGCTGGATGGAAAGGCATCCCAAGGCTTGGTTCACACAGGAGCTGATGTGACTATCCTACAACAGAGTGATCGGCCTGCCACCTGGCCTCTGACCCCAACCTTAACCAATCTAAGGGGTATTGGCCAAAGTCAAAATCCACAACAAAGCTCTAAGGTACTGCTGTGGAAAGATAAAGAAGGTAATTCAGGGAATATACAACCCTATGTCATCTCAGGCCTTCCTATTAATCTCTGGGGCAGAGATCTGTTATCCCAGTTGGGATTGATCATGTGCAGCCCTAATGAAGTAATCATGGCTCAAATGGTAAACTCTGAGCTTTCCTCAGGGAAAGGATTAGGAAAAAGTGAAGATGGAATTCTTATCCTATTGAGGTTTATGATAACACTGGAAGAAAGAGAATTGGGGGCTACTGATTCAGCTGCACCCCTAGGGCATTGTGCGGATCCCATCACCTGGAAGGGGGACTCGCCAGTCTGGGTGGATCAGTGGTCTCTAACCACCAAAAAATTACAAGCTGCTCAATTGCTAGTGCAGGAGCAATTACAGGCAGGACATTTAGAGGAGAGTAACTCTCCCTGGAATGCCCCAATATTTGTCATTAGGAAAAAGTCAGGAAAGTGGAGACTGTTGCAAGACCTGAGGGCTGTTAATGCAACTATGGTTAGGATGGGAACCTTACAACCTGGGCTGCCCACACCAGTGGCCATACCTTTAGGCTTTTATAAAATAGTTAAAGATTTAAAAGACTGTTTTTTTACTATCCCATTGCATCCTAACAACAGAAAGCGCTTTGCTTTCAGTGTTCCTGCTATAAATTTTAGAGAACCTATTAAGAGATATCAATGGAAGGTCTTGCCTCAGGGTATGGCTAACAGTCCTGCCTTGTGCCAAAAGTTTGTGGCTTCCACCATAGATGGTGTTAGAACACGTGGAAGCAAGTCTATATGATTCATTTCATGGATGGTATTTTAATAGCAGGGAAAGATGAGAAACAGGTACTCCAGTGCTTTGATGATCTTAGAACAGCTTTACAGGCTGCAGGATTACAAATAGCACCAGAAAGATACAATTACAAGATCCATATAGTTATTTAGGATTTCAGATTAATGGTCCACATATTATTAATAGTAAGGCCACCTTGAGGACTGATTCCTTAAGACACTTAATGAGTTTCAAAAATTATTGGGAGACATTAATTGGCTACAACCATATTTGAAACTCACAACAGGAGAATTGAAGCCTCTATTTGAGATTCTCAAAGGAGATCCTGACCCTAAGTCTCACAGGGCTCTAACAGAGGAGGGTAGAAAAACCTTACAGAAGGTTGGGAATGCTATTTCATCCCAATTTGTAACTCATATTGATTATTCTAAGCCTTTATATTTTCTTATTTTTAACACTAAACTATGTCCTAGTGCAGTTTTTGGCAAACTGCACTCATATTATGGGTCCATCTTCCCTCATCTCCTAAGAAGGTTCTTTATCCATACTATGTTGCTGTAGCTGATATGATTATGTTGGGCAGAGATAATAGTCAAAAATATTTTGGAAAGGATCATGATGTAATAGTACAACCCTATACAAAGTATCAGGTTGATTGGCTTATGCAGAGTTCTGAAGCCTGGCCTATTACATGTGCCTCATTTGATGGTCAGTTAATCATTATCCATCAGATAAATTGATTCAGTTTTGTAATCGCCATGAATTCATTTTTTCATCTCTTATTGCGCATGTACCTATCAAGGAAGCATTGCTAGTTTTTACTGATGGTTCCTCATCAGGAACAGCTGCTTATGCCTTTCAAGATCAAGTAGTTACCTTTGCTACATTGTCTGTGTCAGCTCAATTGGTGAATTACATGCTGTTATTGCTGTATTTCAAGCATTTCCAAATCAACCCATAACATTTATACAGATAGCTCATATATAGCTCAATCTATCCCTCTGCTAGAAAATGCTGCACAAATAAAGCATTCCTCAGAAGCAGCCAATTTGTTTTTACAGTGCCAACAATTAATTCTGAGGAGAAGGTGTAAATTCTTTATAGGACACCTGAGAGCTCACACTGGGCTACCAGGTCCTCTCTCTGAGGGGAAACACCAAGGCAGATCTAGCTACTCGTGTAGCTGCAGTGACTTTATCAGATCCACCATCTAACTTGGATCAGGCCATAAAGGCTCATGAGTTACATCACCTTAATTCTAAAACTTTAAAAATTATGTTTAAAATTACCAGAGAACAAGCTAGACAAATTGTTAAACAATGTCAATCATGCATTACACTTTTACCAGTTCCTCATTTGGGTATAAATCCAAAGGGACTGATACCAAACAGTCTCTGGCAAATGGATATTACTCATTATAATGAATTTGGCAATCAAAAACATATACATGTATGTGTAGATACATACAATGGTTTCATTTATGCGGCATTTCAATCTGGAGAAACAAGCAAGCATGTGATCACTCATATGCTTGCTACAATTGCTGTATTGGGTGTGCCTAAACAGATAAAAACTGACAATGGCCCAGGTTATGCAAGCTCCAGGTTCCTCCAATTCTGTTAAAAATCGGGATATACTACATAAAACAGGTGTTCCATATAATCCACAGGGCCAAGGTATGGTAGAAAGGGCACATCAAACCATTAAATGTCAGGCCTAACACGAGGTCTAA